>NW_014569566.1:1005711-1008148 GCF_001313835.1 Polistes canadensis | reverse complement strand
AAAAAAAAAAAGAAAAGAAAAGAAAAGAAATAAAGAAGAAAAGGAAAAACGTTGGAAGACGACGATTCTTTTGGAGGACAACGGAACTACCATTAACCTGATTTTTCTTAACTATAATACGATAGAGGTCTTTCGCGACGATATGAAAAAAAGGGATGGGGGGGGGAGGGATGCAGGGAAGGAAGGGGGTGGTGGTGAAAGTATTTTGAAACTATTAAGTAACAACGAGAACAATCATCAAGAAAAAGAAAAATATCAAAAAAATATTCTTCGCAAATCCTATTCCATGCACGCATCACACATATATGTATACACACACACACACACACACACACATATATATATATACGAATAAAAATACAGAATAGCATATATGTGTCAGGGTCGGCATCGTTTTACCCGAGAGCAACAAACAACGTAATAATAATATTGCTGCACGTAATAGCATTGCTCGTTGGTTATAATATTGCTCCTTATAGTTACTATAATATATATTACTACACTCATGTTATATACAATTCTTCCTCTCTCTTTTTCTATCACTATATCTATCTCTTTCTCTCACTTTCTACGATCCGGAAAGTCTTAACGTTTCAATTGCGATTCCATCTCGTGCTAAGCCTTTAACATTTCGAAACGCTTTCGCAATCTTTTAGCAATCAGGGGGGAACAACTTCGATGAACAAACACGTCATCGTCATAGTCATAGTCATCTTTGTGTGTGTCTCTCTCTCTCTCTCTTTTTTTTTATTCCTTTTTTATTTTTTATCTTTCTCTCTCGTTAAGGCCCTCTTCCCTGTCCCCCCGTCCCCCTCTAACAGGAAGAGAATAACTTTCTCATCTTTCTTATCTATGGTTAGTTATGAGTGTTGCTAATGTTGTACGTATTTATTACCCTGCCCCCCTGCCCCCTACCCCCCATAGAATTCGTAGAATATTTCAAACATAATTTAGTCGTAAAATGTGTGATGTATTAATTAAGTGTCTTTTTCTTTCTTTTTTTTTTTTTTTTAATCAGTTTTCCCATTAATTCGCTTGCCTTTTTTTTTTATATTCTTTTTCCTTGTACTTTATTCTTTTCATTTTATTTTTCCTTATACGAACTTCAGAATTATTATTATACGCGGTCTTATTAATGTCAATTATAAAACGTTTAATCACGGTATTATTACACATGCTGAACATACTTTGTTTTTTAGTCTATACAATTTCAAATGAATTCTGACGGCAATGATATATGAATGTATGTATGTATGTATGTATGTATATGTGTATGCACAATCAACATTGTGGTTTTACTCGAGTTGCTTGAATAACGATCTCGCGTATTTACGCGAACAAAAAATGAAAATGAAAAATTGAAACAAAAATATACACTCTCGTATACATATATATGTAAATACATATGTCAATTATATATTACACATATGGTGTATACAAGTATTGTTAACGAAATTGTCATTTTATAACGAGTACTCGCGCGCGTGATCGAATGCAATTAATTTTCTTCTTTATGCGTTAAATATTGCCATATTTAATTTATCGCTGAATCATATTTAGGGGAAAGGGGGGAGGGGGAAAACGTATGACCGATAAAAAATTAATCTTCGTATTAAACAGTTAAACCATTATTGGCAGACAAACGAAAATTTGTTCTGCATTTTATCATAATAATAATATTTGTATTATAATATATATATATATATAAATGATATTTAACGATGTAAAAATTGAATAATGAACCGATTGAAATAACATTGTTTAATAATCAAGTGAAAAAAAAAGTTAATAAACAAAAGATAAGCATAATGAGAGAAGAAAATAAAAAAAAGAATAAAAAAAAAGATAAAGATTATTAATATACTTACCTATGATCCACAAGACCGGAACTTGGATTTCTACTATGACACCTTATTACGGTATCATGAGTCAATCTGCTACCACTTGGTTGCAGAGGATCTGTGTTTTCATCGGTTCCCGTGCCAGTACTTTCGGCATACAATCCTGTCATGGCATACATGCTCTCGTTCCGTCTATGTCCCGCATGATAATTGCTACCCGACTCGGACCTGAAAGTTATTTTCGCACTACGTTAATTGAAAGTTAGCTGAACGATAACGATAACGATACTCCTCTCTCATCGTGTCATGTGATCTTCTCGTCCATGAAATGTCATATATATATATATATGTGTGTTACTGTGAAAAACCGAAATTGGCAAATGTGTGTAAAATATTATATCAAACACGTCGGTGAAAGACCGAATATTTGGATTTATTTCTTATACATTAATATTATGGACATACACCAAACTACCATGTGAATTTTTAACATATTATCCAATGTATATATAATTATATATATTTTTATAATTATATAATAATATTAATATATATGTTTGTAACATGTGTGTGTACATTAATATGTATATAATATA
>NW_014569566.1:1001217-1005411 GCF_001313835.1 Polistes canadensis | reverse complement strand
AATATAGTAAAGAAATAATAATATTATATAATTATATTATATATATATATATATATATATTTGTTATTACAAAAATAACAAAAAAAAAGTTTATTATTAACAAATATAATAAATGACGTCGCGTATGTTTTTGGATTTTACTTCGAGCACAAATTTTCGTATTATGTAGTTTATAGTCGACATTGACAATTTTTAAACTCAGACGCATCTCACACGCACATACGTCTCCATAATTCATGTTAATTATATTTATTCAACGCATATATATATATGTACTTTTATAGGATAAAATTAAGAGATAGATAAAGGATAATAATGAAAGCAAAAAAAATAAAACCCAGCAGGGACTGGGGAATGGAAAATGAATTCGACGTGTTGTTGGTATCGATTGCATTGCGGAAACAAAAAGGGAAGGTCGAATAGCACGACAGGACATTCTGTCTCCTGCTGTTGGCTGTTGCTGTTACTATTACTGAAGGGATAGTCTAAAAAAGGGACTTTAAAACCTTGCTTTTTTTCATGGATGTCATGCAAGACTCCCTTCAAGCAAAGGGATTGTATTACATGTCAGAGAACAGTAATAAGAGTACCCCTTCTTTACGTTACTTTTCTTTTTACACACTATATATAAAGACGACAAAATACTAACCGAACAGACGATATTTATTCTTTTATTATTATTATTATTATTATTATTATTATTTAGAATTTCTTTTCACGTAGAAATCGAAGTTGCATTAGTTACAGTGCAACGGCATTTAGGTGCAATCCCATAAACGTACAAAAAATACACACACATATATATAAACGTTAAAGTAAAGGAAAAAAATTTAAAAATGATAAATATTATTTCGTATGACTTGAAAAATAATTGAATATTTCCTTATTTACTCTATTTCTATCTCTCTCTCTCTCTCTCTCAATTCCTTCCCCTCTTCTTCTTCCTCTTCCTACTCGACATATATTTAGTTACGTAAATTCTAAGAAGAAGATTGAATAAGAATAAGAATAAGAAGAAGAAGAAGAAGAAAAAGAGAACGAGTCAGTGGAATGGACGATGACCTAAAAAAGAAAAAAAGATTACGACTAATCGTTGGTATATACGCGTGAGACGAATATTAAATCGAACGTTAATTAAAGTAATGGTGGTTGGTTGGTTGGTTGGTTGTTGATGGTAATGGAAACTAACTCACGTAGGAGGATGCCCTTATTTGTGTGTAACGAGAAACAAAATCTTTTTCATTTTTATTTATTTATTTATTATATCTTTCATTTCTTCTTTTTGGGGAGAGGGTGGGGTGGGAGGGGGTGGGAGGGAGAGAGAATCCGATTTTTTTTTGATTGCTGACAAAAATATTAGGACGAGTCAAGAGTACGCGTGTGTTTTTTAAAATGAATAATTTCCAAAGTAAATTTTTTTACAAAAAAAAAAAGAAAAAAAAAAAAAAAAAAAAAGGAAATAAAAAAAAATCCATTATGCAGTTTATAAAATAATTTATAACGCGACAAATGCACGAAGAGTTTCAAAGTGAAACGCATTTTTATCGTTTAAGTGCTACGAAACACGATTGATTTTTCTGGTCGATCTATAAAAAAAATAAAAGAAAAAGAAAAAAAGGATCGATTACTCTTTAACGACACGCACGAACGGTTCATCCTGTATAAACGAATTACGCTTTTACGAGCCCTTCCCGCTCCCCCCCCACCCCACCCCACCCCGTCGAAATTAATCGAATTAAGTAATTTAAGTATCCTACGATAGGATATTGTGTCAACACATTTTTCGAGAAAATCGTTTTAAAATTCGCGGAGATTCGTTTAATGCAACGCAGTGTAACGCAACGCGAAGTTGCAACACCATGGGGAGAAGAAAAGGGAGGGGAGGGGGGGAAGGATGCACATCGAACGATCGGATTAATGTTCGCGTTGGAACGAGTTCGCAAAAAAGAAAAAAAATACAACATTGTGCACGCGTGCATTTTATTCTATCGACCAATTGAATGTAACCGAATTATAATAGTGCATTAGGAAGGAAAAAAAAAGTTCGTCTTTTCGTTTCCCCTCTCGTTTATTCCAAGTAACGTGGTTATACCTACCCCATAAAAAGGGTGTCCTTATTCTTATGCGAAATTTTTAGAAACCTTTGTCATGCGACGAACAAGATGATTTTCTTTCTTTCTTCAAAGTCGTTTACGCGTAGCTTAACAAAAAAGTTATATATTTTTTTTCGCGTGAATTATATTTTTGTTCTTTTCTTTTTACACCATTGTCGATAAAATTCTCAAATGATAAGCGTATTTTTTTTGTTTCCGTTTTCCTAAAATATATTCCAAAGTTGAAATATTATTTTAAATTATGGCAAATCGATTTTTTTTTTCTTTTTCATCTTACGTCTATTATAATATTTAAACTTGTAGATTTACGAAAAAAAAACAAAAGGAAATATATATTAAATTGTATATATAATAATTAACATTGCAAATAAATTTATAACTCGAAAAGGTATTCTACGTGTAGACAAAAGAGTGTATTTTAATTTAATATAAGAGTCATTAAAATCTGTGTAGTGTTTAAGTATAAAAAATATTTACCAAAACTTTTCAAAGAAATTGCAAAGATGCACAATTTACAGCATTGCATTCTCTGACATTTTCTTAACTTTACATGCTAAATTTATAACTCGATATGGTATTCTACGCGTAGACAAAAGAGTGTACTTTAATTTAATGTAAGTTTCATTAAAATCTATTCACTTTAAGTATAAAAAATATTAACCAAAACTTTTCAAAGAAATTGCAAAGTAGTAAAATTTACAGCATTGCATTCTCCGACATTTTATGAACCTTTGCAGATCGATTTATAACTCGAAAAGGTATTCTACACGTAGGTAATAAAGTGTACTTTAATTTAATATGGTAGACATTAAAATCTATTCACTTTTAGTATAATAAATATTTACCGAAAAATTTCAGAGAAATTGCAAAGATGCACAATTTGCAGCATTGCATTCTCTGACATTTTATGAACCTTTGCAAATTGATTTATAACTTAATAAGATATTATACACGTTGACAAAAGAGTGTACTTTAATCTAATATAAGAGTCATTAAAATCTATTTATTCTAAGTATAAAAAATATTTACAAAAACTTTTCAAACAAATAACAAAGTTGTACAATTTACAGCATTGCACAATCTCTGATATTTCTTTGAAATGTTTCTCGAGAAAAAGAAAGAAAGAAATGTTAACATACTTGCTAGCACTGTCAAGATAAGATATAGGTATCGGCGATGTCAAAATACACACACACACACACACACAGACCACTATTGTAGTCACTACACTATTCCAACCAAAAAACTATATATCTATGTGATATTTCAATCCGCGTTTTTTCGCAAACGGATAACTATCCGTAACTTGTTTTCAGTAGAATGAATTTTCTCATGTAGTATTACAAGTGTGCAAAATTAGAAAAAAAAAAAAAAAAAAACTGAAATGGAATTTACTGACCGTCTCCTTGTCAATGATAGAAATTTTGAACAAACGTATGCGTGTTCGTATTATGGGGTAAAAATCATTGATCGTTAGATTTTTATTTCTTCGAACATGTGTAATATGTATACACATAAATAAAATAGTATAATGAATAAAAAAAAAAAGAAAAAAAAAAATGCTAATAATTACCTCTTATGGCCAAAACCACCGCCACTTTCATTCCTTTTGTGGCCACTTTCGGAACGTTTATGGCCAAAGGCACTGGATATGCTTTCGGCCCGTTTGTGACCGCTTTCAGAACGTTTGTGTCCGATAAAACCACCACCGGATTCGGTACGTTTGTGTGCGAACATGCTCGAACTTGAGCCGTTCCTTTTGTGTCCACTGGTGGATGCCATTTTTTGTATCATCTATCGTTACCTTCCCCCGAATACTTGTTATTCCTCTTCTAAATTTTTCCTTTTTCTTTCTTTTTTTTTTCTTCACCTTTTTTCTTCCCTTTAAATTGGGCCAGGGGGCGACTATTACGAGTTCAACGAGTTCGACTGCATAATGTTCTGGTGTTCCTGATTTCTGAAAAGAAAATAAAAGAAAAGATTAGATATAATGCAAAGTTAACGATAATTATTATAAATAAAAACATGTCACAAATATTTATTTATTTTTTTAAATTAATTATTTATTATTTAAAAAAAG
>NW_014569566.1:999336-1000777 GCF_001313835.1 Polistes canadensis | reverse complement strand
TAATAAAACATTGTAAAAAAACTTTGTAAGTTGTGTAATAAAAATCTGATTATATATAATAACATATTTAAAAATTAATTTATGTATTATATGTAATATATTACATTTTAATAGAAATAATTTTCATATATAAAAGTAATTCACATCAAATCGATGCTAATCATTATCATAAATATTACATAATACAATATTGATTTGAATCGATTCTTTCATAATCAAAGGAGAACACGTTCATCTTTAAGCAAATAATGTGAAAGTCGGTTACTAGATTTCTCAGTGATTACATCTCCCAGTTACAGGGCTTCTCATCACCTAATACGTGACATAATATTTGAAGCTTACGGTCATAGTTCTGTCTCTCTCTCTCTCTCTCTCTCTCTCTCTATTTCTCAAACATAACTGTTGATAATAATGATAATGATGATGATGATGATGCCTCGAAGGCATTGCGTTCATTTCGTGCGTGAAACTCTCGTAATTAACGTGTTTTCCTTATCTATACGCACACGGACACACATATATGTACATACATATATAATCACATTTACAACTTAATCGAACCTAATAAATTTTCTCTATATATTTGTTGTTGTTGTTATAATCAGTCGACAAAGAGAAAAATAGCTTATTCTCTCTCTCTCTCTCTCTCTCTCTCTCTCTCTCTCTCTAACGATTATTTATTCTATTTTTCGTTTCTTTATATTTTTGTATTGCTTTATATAAAAGTACAAAATTAACTTGGTTACGTTTTGAACGATAGCAAATGCATATGAAATATTATTCCATGATTATAAATCATCTTCTTTTCTATCTATCCATGTATATATGATTTATGTATGAATGTATGAACGAAAAGTATTATTGTAACACTATGTGATCGATAAATTTATTCAACTTTGAAAACTCATCGTATTTAAAAGGAAAATATCTTTTTCTTCTTCTTCATCATCATCATCATCATCATTATCAAACTGGTGTCATCGTCTAGATAGATGTAACGCAACGAATAACGGACGAATCATCTTACAGAAAGGTAAGATGTAGGATATACACATACATATGTATATATATGTATATATATATGACGTACAACTGGATCGACATTGCTTTGTGCAACCGTGCGATCAATTGACATCTTCTCTCTGGTGAATCCAATGGTTCAATGAACTTTCCTCGGTAAGGTCAGGGCCGGTCGATATAAACGTGGGCCTTAGAAATTATACGAATAATTTCTTATCTTTCTCGCTATGAGATAATTAAAGATAACGTGGCATTTACCAACTGTGTATATGAATAACAACAGTTAACTAAAAACAGTTGTTGGGAAAATATGTCTAACTAAATAAGTAAGTAAATAAGTAAGTAAGATAACGCATAAATTTCATATCAAATAATTCGTCCAACTAAAAAATATACATTATAAATAATATTAATATTAATA
>NW_014569566.1:990651-997567 GCF_001313835.1 Polistes canadensis | reverse complement strand
ATCAAAATATTTTATATATATATACTATATAAAAGAAGAATAATTTTTGTACGTATAGTATAGCTGGAAAAGTTTTCACAAGTACCAGAGCACGTGGAATTGTATAAATAAATTCATAATTAAAATTAAAAACTCATATTATTATTATTATTATTATTATTTATTATTTGTGTTTTATCGAACGATTTAGGGGAATCGTTATAGTTATAACAAACTTGTTTTTCTTCTTTTAATCATTAAGTTCCCCACCCGGTTGTTACTTATCGATCATAAACGTCCTTGATTTTCTCTATCTATGAAAAATTGAAATAACCAAGGCTGACGACGAGTGTGTAAAGGCTAATGTTTGTTAAAAAAAAAAAAAGAGAAAAAAGAGAGATAAAGTAGAATAGAATAAAGACAACTATGATGACGACAAAGAAGACAGGAAGGTTCAAAGTCAAGGATACTCTCCTCATACAACCATAATAGTAGTATTATGTATTTATGTGATACATCCTTTACTTATCTGAGAGACCTGTCGATCGATAGCTCGATAGATTCGCAATATGACGAGTTATTACGACGAAAGATTTATTTTTTTCTTGTTAACATATACGTGAATTCACGCACACACGGAAATCGGTCGTATCGTTACGTTGTCGAATAAAAAAAATACAATTATGTTATCTAGTAATTTTATATGTGTGTACGTCTCAATTCGATGAAATATAAAAATTAATATATTATTATATAATTTTGTAATTCATTAATTATATGTTTCATTATATATATTAAATATTTATAATAAATAATATAAATAATAATTTTATATAAATATTAATAATTTATATTTTTATATTTATAATTATTATATTTATTATATATATATTTGTATTATTATATATTATATATTTGTTCGATGTCTTTACCACCCTATGCCACCCTCTCCTCTTCCACCCCCTATTCAATTTTTCTCTTCCACTAACCTCGTTTTCACATTTACAATTTATATTTCCTGATTAAATAACGACTTTTTCTCCGGTAATAATATATTAAATATAGTATAATAAATTATTTCACAATGTACGTATACATAGCAACGAGTAACGGTAGAAAAAAAAAATTCATATATTCGAATAAAAGAATAGAAAATAATTGATACGTAAATGTGACAGTTATTTGAAGTTCTCTGAAATCGATCGATGCTTCCGATTGATTTCAATTAAAATATGTAATTCAATTGAGAAACGATATTAAATTAAATTATAATACGAATAATATTCATTTCTTCGAAATGATGCAACGAAAAATCATTTGATTTATGTGAAATTAAACGTTTTTATTATTACGATGAAATTCTTCGTCACAAATAATATTAGAATACATTTGACGATTAATTGTTTAATAATATATCGATGAGAAAGTATTACACATAGATAAAGTAACGTATTAAGAAAAATTGATTTGCCATGTGTGAAGAAATTTTGTAACATTATATGAAAACGTTATTTATATTTCACAGATGATCATTATGTAAGCCGCGTTATTTCGTGCGAACGCACGCCTAATTTTAATGAACTACTATGTCTATATTATAACTACTTTCTCTTTTCGTAATTGACTTGTCGATCGATTCACGTTTTATTATTTCATTAAAATTTATTTGAAAAAAAAAAGAAATATAATACAAATATCATCTTGTATGTTTGCGATTAAAACAAACATTTCAACAAAAGGCAAGTTGTTATTTTTGTCTTATCCCTCGGTGATAACGATTCAAACCGATTATGTTAATATTTTCACAACTGTGAAATATACGAAACAAAAAAAGAACAAGAAACGTAGACTGGAAATTGTGTTTGTTGATATACGTTAACTGTTAAAAAAAAGAAATGTATAATTCAGTCAATTCGTGAATTGTATACTTTTATCGATCGTTAAATTCATTACGACGAAAAATTCTTCTAAAATATAAAATATAAAAAAGAAAATAATAATAATATTAATATTGATGATCATAATAAATTTTAATTAAAACCGTACGACTTTGTGGTTTTAATAATTGGATAAAAATTAGTTCTATATAATCTTGTTCGTTAAATTATAAAATAAAATAAAATAACGAAATAAAAAATTATTTCATATTATCTTTCTTTTTTTTTTCTCGTATAAAAATATGATATTATAATTAGTAAAAAAAAAAGAAAAAAAAAATGTATTACAATTATTATATTTATAATTGTAACAGCGTAGTATCATCTAAAATACGTATTCATAATTTTCTCGTTAAATGAAAACGTAGGAAATATGTCGATGGATAGTTTCTAGAATCATCGAGATGGTAGGTGGTAGTAAAATTAGTAATAGTATTAGTATGTATATATGATAGAACACGATATGAGGGCTAAATTCTCAGGTTCCTCGGATTATTCCAGAAAATTCCGGCTGATCATCGTTGCTGAAACGAGGACACAATCCGAAATTATCCGGCTACTTCAAGAACCCAAAGTCCAGCAACAGCCAGAGCAGATATTATATTGGAAACTTTTCCTAGCAATGCACAACCCGATATATAAACTTGAATAAGCCTTTCAATTGGATGGATAGAAAAAAAAAAAAAAAAAAAAAAAAAAAAAGAAGAAGAAGAATAAAAATGGAATAGAGAAATCGAACTTTCTTTTTTTATTAATTTCGAAAAATAATAAAAATTACGATGAGACGTTTGATTTCTTCGATATATTATTCGAAATAATTCTTTCCGAGTAATTTGCTTGCGCATTTTTTTTCGATTGAATCATCGATACGAGAACATTTCTGAGAAACGAAAATAATTCCAATCGAAAGAATTACCCCGAAAACACGCATACACATTGATATAATAATTGGGACAAGTTATGGTGAAATTTAGGAAATTTTATAATGACGCGTTGAAACATTCATTCAATATGATAATACGATATACCTATAATATTGTTAATTCTAATTCTATATGATTATTAAAATTACTATTACAAATTATTTTTCTTTGTTATATATATATAATATTAATTGTATCAATTATCATTAAATAAGCTACCAAAGAAAAAAATATAAAATAAAATAAAATACKATTATTGTGTTTAAACATATCGCAAAAATAATATGAACAATATATCAATTTAATTTGTTTTAACTTTAAGATTCATAAATTTTATACGATTATTAAAATTACAATTACAAATTATTTTTCTTTATTATATATATATATAATATTAATCGTATGAATTAACATTAAATAAGCTATCAAAGAAAAACAAATAAAATAAAATACGATTATTGTGTTTAAACATATCGCAAAAAAATGAAATGAACAATACATTAATATAATTAGTTCTAATTTTAAGATTCATATTATATCGTTTAAATTTCTGCATAATTTGACCCCGAATAAATTATTTTATAATATACATATATATACGTGTTTCATAGTGTAAAATGAAATCGACAAAAAGGTCGAAGGAACGAGGTTTCGAACGAAATGGAAATCTTGTAAGTAAGAGCGATAGAGAAAGCAAATGGTAAAACCGTGAAATAAATTTCACCGTTTTGCGGGCCCGTGGTCGTTCGTCCGCAAGACGGTATGTAATTCCGTCCTCGTAATAAAAGAAAAAGGACACAGCACGTTCCGGAAATAAGTACGAGCTCGTCAAGAGTCGTTCTTCTTCTTCTTCTTGTTTTTCTTTGGTATCCTCGTTGACCAATTTTCGAACCTTTTATCATTTCGTTTCAACTTAATTTCGAACATTACTGATATTAATCATTTTTTTTTTCGTATCGTTTACACGTTTATATAATTCGTAGAATATAATTATTGCATTATTATACCCCTTTTTTTTTTATCTTCGAATAATTTACCTTTTTTAGGATCAATCGAATTTTATTCATTCAAAATAAAATAAAATGAAATATCAGCTCGAAGAATTTGTATAATTACCATTATTTGTTCTTTTTTTTTCTTTTTTTAAAGATCCACCATAACATTCGAAGTAATATAACTGTTTTTTATAATAATCATAATTATATTTTTCTATATATACGTTTTTCAATTTTGTGCGTACGTGTGTATGTGCGCGTAGAAATTAATTTGATACTTTGAAAACATTACAAACTTTTGATACAATATTAACAAAATATATATATATATATGCATACACGAGTGCGCGAGTTATAAAAATTTGCATAAGAGAGTTAATTAAAGGAAAAAAAAGGAAGAAAAACGTGCGAATATAAACAAAAATTATTCGCGAGAGTGTATCTGAAACGAATCCTAAATAAAATCATACGATTGAGTTAGCTATTTCTAGAAAAGTTTTGTTTGTTTGTTTGTATGTTTGTTCCTACTCCTCATCCCATTTCCGTTCGGTCCACCCCAGTATAAAACAAAATTAATAAAATTCCTTTTACATGGGTAACATGGGAAACGTTTTAAGAGAACGAAGAATAGACGAATGTTACGAAAGTCGACAATAGTTTAATCGATCGTTCGGTGCTGTTAAGTAACAGAGAACAAGGCGTTATTAAACCGAAGAGTAATCTGCATGGTGTGTTCTCTCTCTCTCTCTCTGTCTCTATGGTGAGGTCAGATTTAACGGAGCTCGACTTTGTTCGGACAGTACCGAGAGGCTAATTACGAATCGTTCTCGTGCATCCTGTTGTGGTCTAATAATCTCTACGGATCTTATAAAGATAGTTCAAACGTTCTAATGTATATATATTTAACATTTTCTCAACGTAATTATAATTAAAATTCTAAATTTATATCTTTATAGAAATTTACCACTTTTGGTAAATCAAACACTACTACGTTTATATAATTATTAAGAAGAATAATACAAAAAAATAGGATTACGAAAGAAACAAAGAAAAAAAAAACAATTCTTGCTATAAATGTATATTATTTGAAAGAAAGAAAATAATAATAATAATAATAATAATAATGATGTTGTCTCGGCGAATACAATTGGATTAAAATTTCGTTCTATATTCACACATATGTGTGTGTGTGTGTTTAAAAAAGTAGATCTTTCTTTAAATCGAAAATTTAAATTCGATTGCACGCGATAGGAAACATATCGGTACGGGGTTTAAAAATGTTTTCTTGAAAGAATATAAATAATAGATAAATACGTATTAGACGATTTATCTAACGAAACAATTGAGCCGTTTATTTTGAAAGTGGCATAAATTACTTTTTCAAAAAAAAAATCGAGTTAATGGCAACACTAATTACAATTGAACGGTATCTTTTCATTTTCAATAAAAAAAAAAGTGACTTATGCCACTTTTCAAAACAAACGGCTCAATTGAGAAAGAATTACAATAAAAAAAATAAAAGATAAATACTTATTACTGGATAAACAATTTTCTAACGAAAAAATTGAAATATTATTATTATTATTATTGGTTACCTATACTCATCATAATGAAAACAAAATAAAATCAAATCAAATAAAATTTTCATTTTCAATAAAAAAAAAAAAGTGACTTATGCCACTTTTCAAAACAAACGGCTCAATTGAGAAAGAATTACAATAAAAAAAATAAAAGATAAATACTTATTACAGGATAAACAATTTTCTAACGAAAACATTGAAATATTATTATTATTATTGAGTACCTATACCCATCATAATAAAAATAAAAATAAAATAAATTCAAATAAAATCAAATCAAATCAAATCAAATTAAAAAGAGAAGAGAAAAGGGTGTGGAAATTTAAATGGCGATCAAAGTTTCCATTGGTGGGTTGTGTTAGGTGGAGAAAGCCTTGATAAGAATTGCAGGGGTAAGAGGAAACCAAAAAAAGAAGAAGTTGGCGGCTGGGTATAGACCCAGGAATCATCGGTGAGAAGTTGAAATATGGCGTTGCAGTGGGATTTCGTGCAGGTTCTGCGGCTTGCTTGTTCGTTCGTTCATTCGTAGCACACGGTCGAAAGGGTTGACCTACTGCCCAACCCATCGTACGGAACTTGAAGACCTTCCAACACGCAAGGGACCATTCGATCTGTTCTAACCGGGCGTGGTGGTGGAGGGGGGAGGATAGGATAGGGGGAAGGTGCAAGAGGGGGAGGAAAGTATACTGATAGTTAGATCAGAGGGAAGAGAGTAAGGAAAAGGGAAATAGATGCACGATTCGGTTTTAAGGTTGTAGTTGTACCTATACCCATCATTGGGATAGACTAGGTTCGAGAATCGGACTCGGTGACCTCTGCGATGGGTTCGAACCTTCCCCGTTTGATCAATATTATTATTATTTATATTATATATCATCACGTGTGTTTCTTTTGATTTTTATTAAAACAAAAAATGTAAAATTTGATTTTTCTCTATTTCTGACAGAAAATTTCGCGAGTATTGTTTTTGAATCAAATATATATATATATATATTATTTTAATATTATATTAGTTTATTATTATTATTTTTTTATATGTTTATAAATTATATTATTATGTATAAACATATGTGTAAAAGTATTAAATAATATACGTGTTGGTTATATTGCAATAATTAAATCAATTGAGAAAATTGACAAATTACGTGATTTGTATATTATAATATATAAGAGTGTAAGTTATCAAATTAATTATTTTATATGAAATATTTTGTTCTCATCTATTTAAATATCTGTTTACGTAATATAAATTTATAGACACACTTTTAAAATCTATTTTTCTCAATCGGAAAGATTATATAAAAACATTTCCTTTTCCGGAATATTACAAATCGATAAGAGAAAGAAATTTAAAGTTTTTATTAAGTAAAATCGCGTGTATAATAATTGAATTTTTATTATAGTTGCCGTCGACGGACGGACGAAATGTCAAACCGAACGACTTTCGTGTTTTTCAGTGCTGAATGCATTGGGGAAAAAAAAAAAAAAAAAAAAAAAAAAAA
>NW_014569566.1:986430-988426 GCF_001313835.1 Polistes canadensis | reverse complement strand
TTTTTTTTTTTCTTCATCCTTTTAATTAATACAACGTGTTGTCGATTCGTTTGAACAATATAACCGAATATACATATATATATATATGGGGTTATATAATAATATAATAATATAATAAATATATATATCGGGTTAAGATAAATCGTTTGAATATTAATATTTTATTAATATTATTAATTCAAAAATAAATTTATCTTATTAATATATAATATTTAATTGAGAATTAATAAATAAATGTTGCACGTCTCTTGTAATATCATCTTCGCGATTCTCACGAGTTGGTTTTTGTGTTTTTGGTGTTTTTTTTTTTATAAATAATAACTGTAAGATATTATATACATGGTGTCCCACCAGCTAAGAATATATATAATCAGGTTTTTATTGCAGAACTTAGAAAGTTTTTTTACAATGTCTTATCATTACTTTACTTATATTTTTTCTCACATTTTTGATTTATGCTCTAGTCTCACCCCTCTTCTAACAAATGACCAACTAAATATTTTCTTTTTACTTATTTTTTTCTTTTTTTTTTATAATGCGACAAAATTTCGCGACATAATTTAAATGATTTTGTAAAAAAACCAAACGCAATTTTCTTTCAGATCACTTCTCACGAATTCTATCAAATATCGTTGATATTTTTCTTTTTTTACCCTATAAACATGTCAAATATTTAATATAATGCGAGAATCAAAATATCCTATAAAATCGTATGGGAAAAAAAAAAAAAAAAAAAAAAAAAAAAAAACAGCACGTTAGAAATATATACAGGAACACTATACATAACAACTATTATTCATAATATACGAAAGTATGTGTACGTGTACGTGTAACAGAGAATGACCGTGAATCCGGATGATTATTATCATAAATCGTTGGATGGTTTCCGTGTAAAGAACACGACGTGTGTTTCACATATGGTCATATTGTCGTCATGAGCGAACGGTGAATGGTGCCCATTCGCATGATTGCGAAAAGGTATCATTTTTATTGCAATATAGGATGTTAGAGAACGTTTGTACTCTCTGTTGCACAAACACACACACACATACATATACACATTCATATATATATATATTATAATTACCTTTAACTACTATGATATGTATACACAATAAAATGAAATGAAAAGAGGGGGAAATGGGACGGGAAAAAGGGGGTGTGGGTAGGGGGTTGGGGGGTGGGTAGGGGGTTAAAAAAGAGATTTATAGATATGTCACGTTTTATTACAATCGAAACGCATGCTTTATCTCTCCATGAAGTGGCTCATCAACTCTGAACGAACTGACTCATTCCCAGAAGAGAGAGAGAGAGAGAGAGAGAAAGAGAGAAAGGGGGGAGATGACGGGGGGGGGGCAGATGCAACACGAAAGGCAAACCTCTCGAATAAACCTTCGTTTCGACGCAATTCTAAATCCAGATTGCCCTCCTGGAAACACATCCGCAACAGTTTCTTATAAGTACTTATTACTCATACGTTTTACACGATATTTTTGTAAAAATTATCAAACACGTCTCGCGAATGAAGATAATTGTTTATTCGATTAATATATTCGGAACACACGATTGCGATATTATTATTTTGGTATCGATATTTACAACTTATGGTGGAGAGATGGGGTTATAATTTGATTAATTATTTAATTGATTTATAGAAATGAAATTATATCAATTAAAATAAACGATTTTATTTTATAATAATAATAGTAATAATAATAATAATAATAACAGATTATGTTAATCCAAACGGTTCAGACGACGCTTTATCCCGACATAGTAATTAAACACGTTGATATAATATTTAGTTGAAAAGTTTTGCCGAAAAGCTGTCCATCGTTGTCTCTCTTTTCTCTCTTGGCAATGAAATTTTTTGTTACATTAATCCCTCGGAGAAACAAGAAAGAGAGAGAGAGAGAGAGAAAGAGAGAGAGAGAGAGAGAGAGAGAGAGAGATTGAAAGATTGAGAGAACCCTTTAATGGAACGTCACTCGAAAAC
>NW_014569566.1:984262-985930 GCF_001313835.1 Polistes canadensis | reverse complement strand
AAATATTTAAAGAAAATATATCCACCCCTTAAAAATTAAAATATTTAAAGAAAATATATCCACCCCTTAAAAATTAAAATATTTAAAGAAAATATCTAACCCTTTGCAAAGCAAGAACGTTAATTAGGTTTTTCTTTTTATATATTTTCTATTGATTGGTACTACGTCATAGAAATGTATAATGCAATTTTGTAAAGATTTAAAAAAATTATAGATTAATAAATAAAACATAATAAGAATCGTAATGCGTTATTTGAGTTTTGCAATGATGATTGTACGACTGATATCGATATTTGTAAGCGTGAAAAGAAAAAAAAGAATAGTTTAAAAAAAAAATTTCTTATTATACAACGAATGTAGAAGTTTTAATAATGCGGTAAAAAAAAATA
This sequence comes from Polistes canadensis, assembly GCF_001313835.1. Taxonomy (NCBI): domain Eukaryota; kingdom Metazoa; phylum Arthropoda; class Insecta; order Hymenoptera; family Vespidae; genus Polistes; species Polistes canadensis. Next base: position 985,541 of record NW_014569566.1, on the reverse strand, counting down.
ACGAATCTTTTTCCTCGTCAGAGATAATTTTCGACTCCTCCTGTTATATGCAGTCTATTAAAGATTTTCAATGCCTTTGGATGCTATCCAAAGATGCATGTTAGTAACGTTGATACAATGCTAATTCTCATGCCATATGTTACACGTTACGTACACTACAACTATTCATCGTTTAATTCGAAGGTGTCAAACAACCCTTTTGCTTTCCTCCTTGGGCCACATTTGAACAAAAAAAAAACAAAAGGATAAAAAAAAATTTGGTCAGATAAAATATATTATACGCGAATAATAAAAATGAAAAATGATAGTATCTCGTGGTCGTGTTTAAAGTTTTACAAATTTATGTTATTACTTTATACAGTTATTTCATGTATATTGATATTTTATATCGTTTAAGGATTTTTCTTTATACATGTTTTTTTCGATTATCGGTCATATAACGCGATGTTTCAACGAGTCAAGAAACGTGAAGTAAACCGTTAACTCTTTCAGCAAAATACCCAAAAAAAAAAAAAAAACATCAAAGACGGAAAAAAAATAAGTGAACTTCTCGTAGGCCGAATGAAAAAAGTGGTCTCCTAACGAAAAGAGAAAAGAAAAGAAAAAAAGAAAATCCACTTGACCTTTTCGTAAATGAAATAATCATTCTAGAACTCTTTCGTTATAAATCGTGTCGTTACCTTTAAAAAAAAAACAGAAAAAAATACATATATATAAAAAAATAAAAAACATACATCTCGAACGGACCTAAATTAAATATCATCGTAAAAAAAGGGATTTTAATATAACTCAAACATACTTCAAATCATTTCATATAATCAACTTTATCGTTTTACACACCTACAATTATTAATTCATCAACAAATTTGTGTATAATATATTTGTATATATTATTATATATATTTCCCATACGCGTGTGTGAATTATTTTTCATTTTTGTTAAAAATAAACAAAAAATATTTTGAACCAATCGCGTCTGATATTCGTTAAAACAAATGAACATTTCAATTGTCAAAGAAAAATTACGATTTATTTTATTTGAAATCTTTACGTATACTTATTACGTATACCTACACACGTATAAGTATATTATATTCCTTTACCTATGTAACATGAATTATTCTAGCGTGAAAAGAAGATCATCTACTCATCGAGAAAATGTTCTTTTATGAAAGACCCTATCCCACCCACGCACGTTTTCTGAGACGAGGACGAAGACATCGAGGACGAGGTTTTTACTACACAATTACACGTGTATACACATGTATATATATATATA
>NW_014569566.1:977842-980462 GCF_001313835.1 Polistes canadensis | reverse complement strand
AATAAAAAATAGAAAAAAAAATGGACGCGTTATCAACGTCACGATCAAGTGATCTTGTCGCGTCACAATGTTCAACGATTTTAAACATTGTCTATTTTTAACCCTAATACGTTGTTGTATACCTATACGATTAAATAAATATAACGTGTTACAAGAAAAAAAAAAATAAAAAAATAAAAAAAGATCGCTTTTTACCGAATAACAAAAATTCTACATTTATTTTAGAGGGGACAAGTATTATATTAGTAATGATCACTATTCTAATGAAATAACCGTAATAATTAAACTTTTATAATATATTTGTGTATTGATAAAACAATATTGATATTATTTTTCTTCTCGATAAATTAAATTATTGTAGAAAAATGAAACAAAAACAATTATTATTATAAACCGATATTTGAAAAAAAAAAAGGAAAAGAAAGGTAAGAACAATTTAACCAAAAAATATACCGTATAATAATTTATATATTAAGATATAAAAAACAATATTGATATTATTTTTCTTATCGATAAATTAAATTATTGTAGAAAAGAGAAACAACAAACCATACGTATATATTTCTCGAATATACACACACACACAAATTTTCGTTACTATTCATGATTATTATTATAAACCGATATTTGAAAAAAAGAAAAAGAAAGGTAAGAACAATTTAACCAAAAAATATATCGTCTAATAATTTTAATAATATATTTGTATATTGAGATATAAAAAACAATATTGATATTATTTTTCTTCTCGATAAATTAAATTATTGTAGAAAAATAAAACAACAAACCATACGTATATATTTCTCGAATATATATATATACACACAAATTTTCGTTACTATTCACATGATTATTATTATAAACCGGTATTTGACAAAAGGAAAAAAAAGAAAAAAGAAAAAGAAAAAAAGGTAGTAAAACAAAAAGTATAATTTAACCTTGTATGTCGTATGTTAATATTCAACGAAACCTCCCCCACCCATTACCTCAAGAGAATTTCGTTTTATAAATGCAAGCAATTAAAGGTCAGAAAAGCACTGTTGAAGGGGTATGCTAATGGAGGTTAACATGTATGTATATAGAAGTGTACGGGATAGGATGCATAAGGTAAGCAAGCTCCTAGTACAGCAGGTTCTCTTGCCTCTGGGCAATGTATGTATGAAAGGGAAGACCGGCTTAAGATTTCCTTAAAACCGGTTTCCAATTTCTTCATAGGATCAAGAATGGCGTATGAACGAGTGAACGAACCAACCAACCAACCAACCAACCAACCAACCAACCAAGTAACCAACCAAGTAACCAACCAACGAATGAACAGGATGATATCAAGAATCAAAAAAGCTATGAGAAAATAGATCGAATGATTGGGATGATTTTCTTTCTTTTCTTTTTCTTTCATTCTTAGGCCAGTTTGATAACTCTGTATAAAAGATTTTACGAGTTTATTTCGTATCACGCGTTTTATTCGAGGAATACGACTACGTTTAACGAGCCGATTTGCTTGCTTTGCTGTATTCGTTCAGTTTAATCGCCAATCTATTACACAACATAAGCGAATTTTGCGCGATAGGATATCGTATAATATTACTTTATATGTACTTACTTTTTTATTCTTTTTGTTTTGTTTTTCTCTTGCTTTTTTTATTATTATTATTTATTATTATTTATTATCGCGATCGACATTTATGTTTCTATTGTATATTTTTTTTCTGTTTCCAATAAATTAATCATTGATTATAGTGAATAATAACGAGATTGAAGAAATACGATAAAGAGTTCGTAATGTTACTGTAAACAAAAAATTCAATAATATATAAGAAATATATATATAGAATATATGTTATTTTGCGAAAAACCGAAAATGAAGAATACCAAAATTCACATGGTGAAAAATTGAATATATGGATTTATTTTTGTATATATATATATAAATATTTAGGATATATATCAAGCAACAATGTGAATCTTCAGTCGAATCTTCAATTTCAAACCTTCATGGTACATATACATATACATATATATATATAAAAGAGAGAGAAAGAGAATAGGTTAGTCTTGCGATAAAGGAAACGAGAAAACATACACAAGTGTATATTGAAAACGTAGCTGGAAGCAATTCGTTGTAGTTTCTATCGACAGACAAGGTTCTATTAGAACAACTACGGCACTAGGTAACAGGTACAACGTCTACCAATCGATCGAACAAAAAGGAGATCTATCTTGACGAAGTATCATCATCATCATCATCATTATCTTGAAACAACGAGTCAAGAAATTAAATAAAGAAAGATACGATTCTAACGTAATATCTTAATGAGAGATAATTTCGTTATATTTTTTTAATGAAGAATCCTATAAGGTTTGATAAATATACTTCAAAGTAAAACAACTTGAACGAAATATATATTTATTTTAATCTATGATGATATTTAACAATAATCTTTTGATACGTTACTTGTGTAAAATATTGTTTCTCCTATTGTTTTTTTTTTTTTTTTAGATTAATCCATAGATTTAATAGTTTTATTAGTTTCCCTATGAAATTTTTCTTTTTTTTTTTATATATATGAAATGGATATTGTATTATTTTTTGTTTTTTATTGCTACTCCCCTTTTTTTATTT
>NW_014569566.1:973685-976857 GCF_001313835.1 Polistes canadensis | reverse complement strand
AAAAAAAAAAAACAGAAAAAAAGTAAAGTACGATCCGTTCAAGACTAATACTGTTCACGAGTCTCACGTGTAACGAATAATCGAGCCTTGCTAATTAAGCCGAAAAGCATCTACGATCTTCTTCGTGTCGTTAATTAAGACGAACCCCCTTCGTATCTTTGTGTATGTAGTGTATATGTAATATATGTATGTATATTCTCTCTTTAGAGAATACTATGTAAATTCGAAGTCATATTATTTAAGAATACATGTGTATATATATATATATATGTAGGTATACGTAATTGTTCAATCCTATTTATTGTATCAATGTAAAATTCATTGCTGCTAATTCATATACAAAGATATTTTATCATATATTCTTTTCTCTTTCAATTTAATTATAAATAATATTTAATCTAATGTAATCGTAATATATAATTGTGAATATTTCAATCGTATTAAAATAGTTTCAAATGATTAATTTTGCATTATTGCAAGAAAGGTAAATTTAATGATCGAAAGAATTTTGTTTTAAGAGATAATATTTATATGGGATTTCAAAGATTATTCGTTTATGTTTTTTTAAATGGAATTATATATATTTTGTTGCAATATTCTTGTAATGATGATCTTCATTATCATATCATATATAAACACAATATATATATACTATATTTTATATATAATATTAATAGTTATAATATACGTAGGAATGATTTAAACAAACTGAAGAAGTAAGAAAAATTGTTGATCACGATTTAAAAGGTCCCGTTTACGAAGGACCTTGGCCGACAGAAACGGATGTTAGCGTACATTCGCACCTAACGGTATCCTTTATCCGGATTTTCGGTGAGATTTGGGTCACGAACAAAAAAATAAGGAGAAGAAGAATATATTTTAAAAAAGAACAACTTCAAGAAGACAGATCAGAGTTAATTGACAACGCGACAAATACGAATACGTATAGATCCTAAACCATGAGAAAGACTAGAAGACTATTACGACCATAACGGCTTCCTTTTCTATTTATCTTCCACGATGATCTCGACACAACTTCTAAGAATTCTTACCGCTAAAGTTTAGAACAAAGGGGTAACAGAGAGAGTCCGTTTAAAAGTCCTGATATCGACTTCTTTCTTCTCTTAAACGTGATAACGTTAAAGTAGAAAAGAAAAGAAAAGAAAAGGAAAGAAAAAAAAAAAAGGCAACGATAGAGAAAGATGAAAATGGTGGTCCGTCTGGTTCGTCTCAACTTAATTTTTTTTTTTTAAATTGATCAGGTGAACGTATGCAGTGTACCGTAGAAAAGAAAATGAACGTCGCATTTAATACAAATTTGTTGTAAAAAATAATTGCACGTGTTATGTTTTTATTTTTATTTGCAAATTCTCGCGTTATTAGTTTTTAATTATGTTATCTATAAAGTTGAACTCTTTTTACACAATGCGCGAGGAGATATTCAATTTATTATATTTGTAAATGATTTGCTTTTTCTTTTTTCTTTTTTATTTACGCGTGAAAAAAATAACACAAGTGTTTCAATGTTTTATTTTATTCAATTTTTAACTAATTTAATTAAAAAACATTTTTTAAACTGTTATTTTCGCGTTGGTACAATTTTTACTTCAAATATTTGAAATAAAAAAATGATGTTACAAAAAAATATATAATGTTTTATTCTATTATATTATAAACACTCCATTTGGAAAGTAATGACTATTAACCTCAGAAATGCTTTTTTACTGGTGATATATATATAATATAAAACTTTTTGATATTTTCTACCACATAAGTAAGAATAAAAATATATATATATGAATCGAATGATTTAAAAAAAAAACCCACACACATGCATACGTATTCGAGAGTTTCCCTTTTGAAAATCGAATTACGAAAGGTAAAGTGAATTGACAAAATTTGAAAAGTCCTGTTTTTAAAGGATTGAATTGTTCGATATATTAAAAAAGATTAATATTAAAAATAAAATAAATCTTATAAATTTTAGGAAGATCCCACTTTTTTCTTTCAAAACTATTCTCTAACATTTATTTCTCGTTTTACTCGTGATATATATATATATATGTATGTATATGTGAATCGAATGATTTAAAAAAAAAAAAAACACACACACACATGCACACGCATACGTTCTCGATGTTTTCCCCTTGAAAGGAGAACTGCGAAAGGCGAGGTGAGAACCGATAAAGATCTCGTTCGTTCGTTCGGAACGGTCTAAGTTAAGTTCTTCGTCGTGTGCTGCAGAAATTCGCGAACAAAGATGCGGAAAACGGTAAAGAAATCCATCCGTACGCGGGTTTCTTTCGACCTACTTTGTAAAAAGATGATAGTCGTCTTCCTTTATCGAATTAATATACCCTTTCATATAAAGATAAATAGAGAAGAAAAAAATAGATAAAATAGATAGATTATTTATTTGATATAGACTCCTCTACTGTATAAACATATATAAAAGTATATACACATACGTACGTGTATGTGTTTTCTTAGAGAGAATGGTGTTCCCTCTCGATATAAACCAATCAATCTAAAGCTTATACTTAAACTATTATCTTCTTATATATATATATATATATATATATATATATATATATATACACATTTATAATATTTTACATATACTTTTCGAACAATATGATATACACTCGAGTAATTAATTTGATATCATTATAGATCAGCTGATTATTTGGTTTAGATCGAAATAATAATACGAAGTCGAAAAAAAAACATATACACGTAAAACCTGATAGTTAAATTAAGAAAACAAAAACAAAAAATCAAGGAAAGGTATTATCGAGTAACGAAGATGCCGATATTTTGTTCATACCATTGACCTCATCTTCTATCTATCTCTCTCTCTCTCTCTCTCTCTCTCTCTCTCTCTCTTACATACATACACAACATACATACTCTTTTTATCATGTTCTTTTAAAACCAAGGCAAAACGTTCGCTTTCTTTCTGTTTTCCTTTTACACATTACTAACACAACAAGAGAGTACGTACATATAAATTTTAACTTCCTTTCGAATTTGTTCCCTTCTAATATGCACACACATTGACGTTGAATCAAACTATTGTTTCTTTTTTTATTTTTATTTTTTTTTTAATTGATAAATAAAAACGAGATAAAAGAGACACAAAAATTACTCGGTATTATTTTTGAAAATATAT
>NW_014569566.1:970015-973500 GCF_001313835.1 Polistes canadensis | reverse complement strand
AATTACTCGGTATTATTTTTGAAAATATATATATATATAGATATTTATTCATTTTTAATCTCCAAATAAGATAACACTAATGTTAATGATAGAACAAATTAACGTGTAAAAATTTCATAAGTACTTTACTTAATATAATATATATACATATGTGTTTGTGTGTATGTGTGTGTGTGTATATGCGTAGAAAACAGAAAGAAAAAAAGATAAGTGGAAAATACGTAGAAACGTATAATGGATCATTTAAAAGAGATACAAATTGAAGGTAACCCTTTGCGTTTCCAAGTATAGATCAAAGTTTATAAATTGAATAATAAATGTTATTTTTTTTTTAAAAATGTATATTAACCTTAGGGTTGAGGATAGAATCAGCAACAACCAAAAGTTCCTGGACTCCTTTGTATCCCAGGGACGACGACGAAAAACGATCCCCTCGTGGCGACACCGCGACGAACAACGTACGAGCTTCTTCATACACATTTAAACACACTAAAAACGTATATTCACTATATCACTGGTTTTTCTCTTTCCTTCTTTCTTTCTTTCTTTCTTTCTTTCTTTCCTTCCTTCGTTCGTTCGATTCTTCGACACTAAAAGAGGAATTCTCTTTCTATTCCTATCTATATAAATTCATAAATTTTTATTTCTCTTACTTAACCTCTCTTAAATCAAAAGGAATGAACCTTTTCTTCTTCTTTTTGTTATTTTTTTTTTCTCTTTTTTAATTAGAACTTTCGTTGATAGATATATTATATTTTTTCGCGACGACCGAGTATAATAATAATGACGGGTGAGATACACACCACACTGTGTCAGAGAGGGAGAAGAAAACACACACGCGAATAAATCACACGTCGAAAGCGTTCGTCGTGTTCTTCTACGTTCGACCGTCAGCTGCCTCTCTCGGAGATCATAGACCAGCTGTGTTTTTGTTCGACCATTTGGGAAGCGGTGCATGCGCACTACCATCCAACCGCCATCTTTAATTTACTACGAAGTCAAATCGTTCGACGCGCCAAATTCGATTAAACCTTTATCGTTTAGTTTTCTTTTCTTTTTTTTTTTTATTACGTTTGCTTTAAATCGCATTTATTCGTAATAAAGGAAATTGAAAATGGATAATAGTATACTAGGTGAATAGAACAAATCTGTGATATATTATCTAAATGTATAATAGATATTATAAATGGATATTTTTGATATATATTATTACGACACAAGTGATATTATTTCGTATAAGAAGATTCAGAGTTAGATTATTGTTCAATATGTGTTACGCATTTTTTTTATTTTTATATAAAAAATTGTTATATAAATATTTTTGTTCGTCTATTTGTTAATCTTTAATCTGAATTATCGATGGTTATTTATTTGTAATAGTTTCGAACGTCTCGGTGGTAATGTTCGTTCCGCTTCTATTTAATATTGTTCCAAATTTTATTATTAGAAATATTAAAGTATAATTAATTTATGCAGTGAATGAATCAATAAGGAAAAAAAACAGTATCGACGAGGTGAAAAAAAAATCGGGCCCCTCCGGGATTTGAACCCGGGACCTCCTGCACCCAAAGCAGGAATCATACCCCTAGACCAAGAGGCCTCGATGTATGGGCCTAACAATATAATGTAGTAAAGTAATTAGATAACTTCATATTTATACATATAATTTATGAAATATTTAATATCTTATGTGTTTTTTAATATAAATAAAAACTAATATTTTTCGTGTAATTTAATTGTTTTTCTCCTGTTATATTTTGCGACACTTAATCGTTGTATAAACACTTTATTTATATGATAATAATAATATTTTCTATGAAGGTATATATTTATAAACATTTTTGGAATCTCATCGCACGAAAACTAAATGTTTATATCGTATACGACGATAGAATCATCTATCTCTATAATTTTGTGGACAGTTTATAAATAATGATAGAGATTAGTAACAACAATAATGTATCAACTATGATGTACAATATATTACTTAACAAGTAATTTATACAATCAAAAAATCATCAGAATAAATAAAATATTATAATATTGAAAATAATAATAATAATGTTTAAATAAAAGAGTAGATTCATATTTACAATTACTCGAGCTATCTTTAAAGTTAACTTCCAATTATCGTTCGTACGATTGATAATAATTATAATGTACGGGAATATAATTCAAATCAAATTACAATTGTTTTTTGTAAACCTTAATATGAAATAATAAATGATTTCGTATTCAAATATTTGCAAACATTATTTGGAATAATTGAAACAATGTTTTGCAAGTTAAGAACTAATTGCATTCTATACAAATTCGATGATCACTTTTAGCAAGAAAATAAATTGTGCAATAATAAAAACAAATTGGACATTAGATTCAATTAAATTATTCATATTAAAAGTCTGTCATTGATCTATTCCTACACTCACAGAAACAAAGAAGGTAATACTTATTACCTTCTGATATTTTAGTCCTATTTAAGTAATGGCAGATGTCGCTAAATGATAACGTGAAAGATAACTGTCGTATCGACGTTTATCTACGATAAACAATGACGTTTACAATGCAATACAAAAGTGCAAACTTGATATTATTGAAATCAAATTTTATCAATATCTAAAGTCTTATTATTACTTACATTATAAAAAATAAAACACAAAGAGAGATTTTTTTGTTAAACAAACTTTTGGTTTGGATCAATGACGACATTTTTTTAATATTTTTTGTCATTCTTATGGTTATAAGCTGTCCATTTATGTTTTTTCTATTAAAATGTATTTAATTAAAAATACTACTACTCTAAGCTCGATAAATTAGATCCACGAAATATAATACCATTTCATAGTTTTCTCTTTGATACAATTCGCCATTCCAATTATATCGCATCTTTCTGCTTTAGAATTCCAATGGTAGCCGGCAAGGCATTTTCGAAGAACCAGATCGCCGTTTTTGCAAACATAGTAATTTTCGCAAGAGCAAATATGAGGATAAGTAGAACCGTCTGGAGCGCAAACAGAGCCAGGTATCACTACGGGGGAAGGTTCGGTAGACGGTTCAATGGAAGCTTCAGTGGATAGTTTAATAGAAGGTTCGGTGGAAGGTTCAATGGAAGGTTCGGTAGAAGATTCTGTCGAAGGTTTAGTCGAAAGTTCAGTGGAAGGTTCGATAGCAGGTTCGGTAGAGGATCCTATCGAAGGTTTGGTAGAGGATCCTATCGAAGGTTTGGTNGGTAGAGGATCCTATCGAAGGTTTGGTAGAGGATCCTATCGAAGGTTTGGTCGAAGGTTCAGTAGAAAGTTCGGTAGAAGACTGTGTCGAAGGTTCAGTCGTAGGTTCAGTGGAACGTTCAGTGGAAGGTTCGGTAGATGGTTTGGTAGAGGATTCTATCGAAGGTTTGGTCGAAGATTCAGTTAGAGGTTCGGTAGAAGACTGTGTCGAGGGTTTAGTCGAAGGTTCAGTGGAAGGTTCGGTAGCAGGTTCGGTAG
>NW_014569566.1:953372-968436 GCF_001313835.1 Polistes canadensis | reverse complement strand
AGTGGCAGGTTCGGTAACAGGTTCGGGAGAAGATTCTGTCGAAGGTTTGGTCGACGGTTCAGTAGAAGGTTTGGTCGAAGGTTCAGTGGAAGGTTCAGTAGCACGTTCGGTAGAAGTTTCTGTCGAAGGTTTGGTCTGAGGTTCAGTGGTAGATTCGCTAGAAGGTTTTGTAGATGGTTCGATAGAAGATTCCGTTGATGGCTTAGCTGAAGGTTTGGTGGAAGTTTCGGTGTGGGGCTTCCACGTAGTACCAGAAGATATACATCCAGCTTTGTTTGGATAGTCACAAACTTGTAGCTTAGGATTGAAGTGCAGTTTATCTCCCTTATTATTCATTATTGGACATTCCATTAATAATTTTTCGCCATGAAAACACTTGTAGAATTTAGTGCAGTCTGACTCGTGCGCCAAATGGACAGTGTTATCGGGGGAATCTTCTTCTGGGCATTCCGTTGGTATTGGTATTATAACAGTGTCACCAGCCATAACTATGGCTAATGCAGACACGAAAGCAGTGGCTACTATATACCATTCTTCTAAAATTATTTAAATACGTTGTAAACAATTATGCACTATCAATTTTGACAATTATTATGAATATGTATATTCTGTTTAAAGAAAGTACGATCGATTCTATTTTACTGTTAATTCAAAATTATCTTACCCTTCATCGTAAGCTTTGAAATTATTTTACTTTTTTGTCGTGTGTATTTTGTCTTCACGAATGCAATTGGAAACTGTCAAGATCAAGTAGCAATGACGACTTTTAAAGATTCGACAAATTCTTATCATTTTTTTCATCATGTATATTTTATACTCTTATCTAATCTACCTGCAAATTTATCATTTTTTCAAATCTCCCTGTTTTTTCTCAGAAAACAAGAAGACGGATGCTCTTACGTTTTTGTATTTGCATTATTTCACATGCACGATACAAAGTAATCGATTAAAGATAAGTGCAAACACAACATATCAAACAATAGCGAAATGATTTTAAATTCTTTCATTAAAATTTGGGAATTAATCTAGCTTAATTCGAGATTGCTTCCTCATATAACAATAACTTATTTTATCAAATGACATTACGAGATGATTTTATGAATTTTTATCGTATATTTCTTATTCACTTGTCTGTAATGTAATCGAAAATAATTAAAAAGTCTTTAGATATCAGCAATAGTCAATATTAAAATATCACGTTTCATAATTGTTTTACTTCTACCCGAATTTACAATTATTTTCTAAATATTTCGATCAAATAAGATATACGATATAGATTTTTTTAAAAAAAAAAAAAAGAAAAAAATTTTAGCTTTAGGAACTTCTTCAATTTTTTCCTGCGTCATCATCATAAAGATCAAATCATTTAAAAGCAAAGTAATTAACTTGCATTGGATCGTTCGATACGAAGATAGATAACGTTCCCGATTATTCGAAAAGTCATATTAATGATAATGAATCATTTTGAATAGCAACAATTTGATAATTGAAATCATATTGATATTTTGAACTTACCAGGGAATAATCAGGTAGACCACTCTCCGATTTTTGTTCAAATTTTGCATACTAGTAATAGTCCACGATAATATTTATTGTGCGTTTGAAAATGAAGTATATATTCAGTCATTTGCGGAAAAACGCGGAAAAAAGGGTACATTTTCAAAAATAATTAAAGTTATATTTGTTACAGAATTTCAAATAACAATGTATATGTCATATTTAAATTTTGTGTGTGCCTTAATAAAATTAGATAAAAGTGGTCGAGTAAAAAAGTAAGACCATGAGATGTATTACAAAGTTTCTGCATTTGTTTGATATTATTTAATTTTTTAAATGCAAAGTGTTAATAATAGGTTCATCGATTAGATCAAATATCTGTTGGGGCATTCGAGTAAATGTTAAAAAAAGCCTCACAGCAACGTTTAGGGCATGAAGAAAGAAGAGGCATTATGCCGAAGAGGTTAAGGCCGAAGAGGCCCCCACTTTAATGTGGTATCAAGTGGGCAACTACACAAACTATTGAGTTAATTTCTAAGGTTCAACAGCAAGTTTGAACTCTTCGAAAATAACTCTTTAGTCATATTTTATATTTTATTATATTGCTGTTTTGCCCGTCATTAATTTGTAGTTGTAATTGGAGATGATGGACCATTCTATCTCCTTGAGACACCAAATTCGTGTCTATATCGTTCAAAATGTGTTGGAGTCAAAAATATTAAAATTTTCGTAATTTTAAACTTTGAAGTTTAAATAACGTTCGGTAAATATCACAATAATTTCTTTTTTCTTGTTTCGTCTTTAAAATTTTTCATTTTTATCGTATTTTATTAAATTAGCAATTTTTCTTTTCTATATAATGCAGCTTTAATGTATTTCATAATAATTATTAGATATTATTTCTTATAGTAACTTAATATTTGTACTTTTCCTATTTCTTTATTTTTATTTATTTTATTTAAATGTAAAATCACGCGTTTAAATTTCATTTTATTGCAACGCGCGGTAATTAGAGGTTTGATAAAAAGTAAATAAAGGATTCAATTGAAAAGTGCATCTGCGAATTGGACGATTTATATGTCAGGCTATTGCATCACTTGATTGTATGATTAATATAGTTTTCTTCTTGTTACAGGTGAACATTGTTGGATTTATCATCTACACGTTTTGATTTTTTTCTACTTGAGTTCCTATAATATGTCTACTTTTTAAAATATATAATATATGTATAAAAGCATTTCTGAAGGCACACACAAAATCTAAATATGACATATACATTGTTATTTGAAATTCTGTAACAAATTTAATTCTAAATATTTTTGAAAATGTACCCTTTTTTCCGTGTTTTTCCGCAAACGTCTGAATATTTACGTCATTTTCAAACGCACAATGAATATTGTCGTGGACTATTACTAGTATGCAAAATTTGAACAAAAATCGGAGAGTGGCCTACCTGACTATTCCCTGGTAAGTTCAAAACATCAATATGATTTGAATTATAAAATTGTAGCTATTCAAAATGATTTATTATCATTAATATGACTTTTCGAATAATCGGGAACGTTATCTTTTATCGTATTTATACATAAGTTTAGAAAACGTGGTGTAACTAGGGTGTCGGAGGTGCTCCGGGGCATGCTATGTAGTTTAGGCTTTTGCACCTGTGTGGTATGTGAGAAAACCATGGTGTGAATTTATTGGTGTGTATGCTTGTTTCTTTTTAAATATGTAGAATAGGCAGGCAGGTATCATACTTTTTTATGCGAATGTGAAAACTTTAATTTAAAGTAGGAATAGAATCTAAGAAAGGCAAAGAACATCCGGGACACACACTATTACATATATGCAAAATTTGAAATAAATCAGAGGTGAATCTATCTGACCAACTCCTGGTTAGTTAGGGTAGTGTCTTTTCGTTATTTAATCGGGAATAATGTTAGAAGGTATGGTGTATAATAACACAGCTTACAATCTCTTTATTCGTAACACATATAACGCTATCGTATCGTGTACACTTCGATTGTTCGCTATAACAAAAATAATTTTAATTATAAATTGATAATAAAATTGTACGATACTTAATAGAATCGAAGATAGATACAACGAACGTATCGCGCTATTTTTTATGCATATGTATATATATATATATATATATATATATATATACATGTTTAATAGGTAAGATAAGTACCTATACATAATTCGAGTTACTACTCACGAGTGTTTTTTTTTTCATCGAATTGACGATATGATAAGATTGTTCTTTTTTTTTTAGCCGTAACATCTCTTGACACTTTAATCATAATGTTTCTACTTTCTTTTTATTATTTCTTTTTTTTCTTAACAAGAGAGAGCAACGATTATTTTATTCATTAAAACGGATGTGTTATTAACGGTTCTGCAAAGACAATGATTTGTCGACAGGAAGTATCTGTCGGATAAAAAACGTAGAAAAATGTGAAATACCTTACTTTACGGTAACATTTCATTGCTTGCACATCGATGTGATTTTTTTTGTTTTTTTTTTTCCTTTTTTTTTTTTATCGCGTCCCCTTTTTCATTGATACAAACAACAGCTGTGGAACCTTTTTTTAATATTTACGAAATACATCGTGTAACTTTTACATTAATATATTTAATATAAAAAGTTTTTAACGCATCTCTTTACGTAATAATATATAATACATCGTCGGATTACAAATTCGTTATTACAATGGGTAAAATATACGACATTTAGTTTTGTCGACACCATTTAAAGGGGGATTAAACGCTATACGATTTCTATTGTTTTTTTTTTTTTTTTTTTTTTCAAACACTGTACTTTGACTAATTACTTAATTAAGCGTAAATATCACTTTGCACTTCGCAATGAGTAGTACAAACATCCGTATTATATATATATATTTATATTTATATTTTTTTTTTTTTAATCGTAACATTTAATACGTATTATTTGTCAATACAGATTGGTACTATGGTAGGAAAATCGAGAGATCGATATATCGATTAACGAATATTAGAAATATTACAAGTGCACTTGTGCGATGTATTCTGCAATGAATGTTTATTCTCCCAATGCAACAAAAATTAATTATTTTTACTTATTTTTATTTCTCTTTGTTCTCTTTTTTTTTTTTTTTTTTCTTTTTTTTTAAATTTCCACTCAATGAGATTTCACATCAGTTCCGGTACTTTTACTATATATATATATATACCGTAAAACGGTTTAATGTTCCGGCAGTGAACGAGCTTTTGCAGACAGCGTATACCGCACCGTCGAATTCGTAATTTATAATATTTACGAATGAAATCGACGAAATATAAAAAAAAAACAACATTATTTAATCATACGATGTTGTGCGAATTATAATAAAATTGGTCATCGATTTAAAGGTAACACGGGAAAATAGATTGTCATTAAGTTGTTTCGATCATCGACGTGTTGCAATATATTAGTAAAATTAAGAACAAATGTATACCATCGTTTTAGGATATGTTTCGTGATTTTTGTTAGTAAGATATTTGTACACTGATATATTGTACACTGTACAAATTATATCGTACATTTATTACGAACACAATGACGAATACCGATCAAATTACGATATATTTTGTTGCAAAATTTAAATGATTCCTGTAAGAATAATAATTTTACAACGAGTTAGAAAGGGGGGGGGGCGGGGAAATTAATAGTTCATTACGAAATAATTATCTATCGAATTAACGATCCAACGTTAACGTTTTCGTAAAAAATGTTTTATCACACATTTTTGTTTTGTTTTTCCTTTTCTTTTTTTTTTTCAGTTGCACGCAAACCCTCGACGCAAAAGTTCTTCGATAATTTTTTGTTCTTATTTCCCTCCCTCCTGCGATTTATCTTGATTTATTGACTTTTTTTTCGTCTTTTATCATTAAATATCCAAAAGTATGGTGATGATTTACGCGTCCATCATAGGAGTGATCGTAGCTGGTGTAAGTTGATGATCGTTCGTAGTATCGTTCGTCATTAATGATATGTTAACACCAGCAGTATTTTCCTGTCGAGAATTTGAACCAATCGTTTTGCTTACCGGTGGAATGTAACTCCACCATGCAAGGAAAAAAAATAGTAGGGATGCAGCTTTGCCAATGAAAGCCAATGCTAGCATGTAACTGTAAACAGAGATGGGAGGAATAATAGATTAGTAAAAGGATTGATCGTTCGAGTTTCTCTTATCTATTTTCTATCTAAGGGTGTATTGGGAATTGGTTCTGTCAAAAGGTCAAACGTTGAACTTTTCCTACATTTTTACGACGACGACGACGACGACGACGACGACGACGATGCATGTAAAGTGATGTAACATGTTCGGTTTTTACGTTCTTTCCTCGAGAGTGTTATAAAACTAGTAAGTACTTCAACGAAATCAAATGGGAAAAATATATATTTACCGTGTTAGATATACCGAATGACATTTCGGTAAACCTATTTCGGGATTAAATAAAGTTTTTGTTCGAATATGTTAGAAAAAAACATTACCTGCTCATGTAATAATTATCGTAGACGAGACATGCTCCTCTTCCGTCGCAATTTTCTTGCCATAATATGCAAGTTTCATCGATTAATGCACCGAATACCATTGGTGCAGGTATCGTGCCTAAAATTCGAACCTTTATCCATTGTATCCCAAGTGCGAATGATCTCTGATCGTCACGTACGACTCTTAGGGTAGACGACAAAGCTGGCATCGTACAAAGAAATGTAACGAACATGTTACAAAATGCGAGTACGACGAATAACCAAAGATATGAACACGTGCTAGTACACGTAGTGTTGATTGCTTCGTAAGTGATGTTCTCGTTGCTGACAAAAGTCGTCCAATTTTTGCCAGTAGATTGTATGCAACTACAATCTGCGTACACCTATGTAATTTGTAATAATTATCTTTTTATTTTTTTTTTTTTCAATTTGACATCAAAAGTTGTAAATAATATTAGGATGAATCCAAAAAGTTCGCGTGCGTTGTATCGCGTTGAAACTTTATCTTGAAACTGCATAATGAATTGTTCTTCTTTTCTTTTTTTTTTTTTGTAAAATTTATTTTGGAAATAATACCAAAAACAAAAAAAAAATGAAAACCTCGCGAACTTTTGTTTCATCGTAACGCGATTCGATCTTTTGGTTCATATTATTATCTCAGAGAATTAAAAATATAATATAATATAATATTAATTTTTGTATATTACTTTGACGTCGTTCATCAATATTTCTTGATAACATCCAGCGTGGCAGGGCGAATAATAAGTAACACCGTCGATACCGCAAATAGGATTAAATTCCGATCTGGAACATCCGCAGGCACTGTTGCAAGTATCTTCCAGGGATAACGATTTTCTGAAATGTAGTAGGTTATACATAATATTTTATTTCTAATTTTATAAAAAGAAAATTATTAAAAATACAGAAAAAAAGAATGTGTTATTTCGAAGAGAGATATATATAACGCGACCTGAATTAATTAAAGGGGGGGTGGGGGGTTCCTCCTTCTTCTCATCATCACCCTGGGAATGATTTTATTTCAAGTATCTCTTGCGAACGATTAATGAAAACGACAAACACCTCCCTTATCTCTCTCTTACGTACGTCGTAGTAAATCTTAATCGAATTTTTGACGTTGAGATCCAATAATCGGTGTATTTTATTTAAAAGGTCGCGTCGTCGCGATTTTCTCTTGAAATGGGACGGTTGGTAAGAGGAGTAAGAGGGGGAGGGGGTCTCCTCCGAAATCGATTTTATAACGACGACCCTCTCTCTTTCTCTCTCTCTCTGTGCGCGCCATTCCGGAAAATTTGATGCGATGTTTTACTTTTAGCATAGCGGATAAATAAAATTACGTTGATGTTCGAATGAGGGTGGGTGGGTGAGAGGTCGGTGCGGGACGTGGGACGACGGACAGAAAAAATTTTCACGGTCTGAAAACGACTGGACCTAATCGAATGAATTACATTACATATTTCGATCTAACGTGAGAAAAATCTTTCAAAAATAACAAAAATATAACGCGTTATTATAAATAATTAATAAAAGTCGAATTCTTCGATCGATTGAAATGATTATATTTTGTTTGTTTTTTTTTTTTTTCTTTTTTTTTTTCTAAAAGTTTTCACAAATAATTTCAAAGGATACTTACTTCGTGATAGAATGATAGGGTACGGTGAGTCCGGCAAAATTCAAATTAGGGCAACTCAATGCGAAACAAAGGGTGAAGATTATACAAGCTGCCGTTGAGAATAAACAAAATTTCAATATACCGGAACAAGACAAATTTAAACGTTTTATCAAATAACCACCGAGGAACGTGCCACCACCGCCAGCGGGTACCGTCACCAATCCTGAAACAAAGGACGAGAAGGACTGTCGTTTAATAAACGGAGTAAAAACGTCGGATCCCTTCTTCTCTCATCTTTCTCTTTCTCTCTCTCTCTTTTATTTTTTTTTTTTGCCTTTGACAACCGGGGTGGTGATCAAGGTAGAAGGTAGAGAGAGAGAGAGAGAGAGAGAGAGAGAGAGAACAAAAAAAACCATGAGAGTTATAATAGCGTTTTGATCGGTCGTCTCGATATAAAAATTGCTGTGCTTTTGCAGTTGACGCGTTTTGGCCGAAAGGACTAACGGGGAGGATCGTGCTGCAAATGTTGCGCGTTCCACTTTTTTTTATGGGGACGGGGGGACGAAGGAGGAGGGAAAGTGGGGAGGGGAGAAAGGAAAAAAGGTAACTGCAAAGAAAAAAAAAAATGTATTCACCCATCAATAACGCGGCTGAACTGGCGCTGACGCTAAATTGATTTTCGATCAGTTTAGGTAGGAAAGCAGCGAAACCGGCTATAAGCAAGCCCTCGCTAGCACCGGCCAAATTCAACATGAAGAACGCAGGATTGGTTAACAATTCCGTCATGGCACGCGGTAATTCGCGGATTTTCGAAAAGGCCTCACCCCCGGGTTCCCTTGCCGAGGATTTGTTAGGTTTGGCGTGTGCCTCTGATACCCTTTCTTTGGCCAATTCTTCCGAACCTGTAAAAAAGGCAAAATCTCAAATCGAAAATGTCGCGTACGTATTGTTACGGATTACTTTTTTTCTGTTTCTTTTCTTTTTTCTTTTTACGAGGATCACTCTTTTGCCGATTCGCGTCATTGAAGATAAATTACCAGTTAGATACGATCGAATTATTTCGTAATCGAGATGATAGAGATAGAATTGTAAACAAAAAGAAAAAGACACACATATATAGATCGGTAAAAAGTGATCCTCCTTGTTGTTGTATAAAATTGTTTGGTGGAAATATTTGTCGTCGTACCAGGTAAAGCTGCAGGAAATGCCAGAAGCGGTATCGCGATAACAAAGCAAATAACTGCAGCTGCCAGAAAACCTATCCACCATGCTCCTACCCAAACGTTGCTATCCGGAGTTAATCCGATTCTGCAATCATATGATTTTTGTTCTTTTTTTGTTTTTTCATTTTTTTTTTACTTTGCTGCTGTGTTTCTATTCGTGTCTCTGTGTGTGTGTGTGTGTGTGTGTAGGTGTTTCTGTGGTACTGATTGTGAGTGTTTTTGTTTCCCTTTTTGTACATTTTTTCCTTTCCACAAAATCCTTCGTTTTACATCGGGTCGGGATACCAATAGGGGATTACAGGATTTTAGAGGACATTTACAGGAAAATGGAAGGAGGAGAAAGAAGAGAAAGAGGAGGAGGAAGAGGTGGAGGAGGAGAATGATAAGGACGAAAAAGGAGTAATCGATAAATCGTAGCCGTATAGGCAAAGAACACATTTCCTGCCGTTTGAGTTTCGCTTGGCTTCTCCAACTAATTACTATGAACAGAAGCTACGCACTCTCTGTGATCTCTTCCATTGACAAAGAAATGGAAAGGAAGAGAGAGAAATAAAACATAGAAAGAGAGAAAGAAAGAGAAAGAGGGAGATCTTGTTATTTATTTCGATACCAGTCGAATTTCTTTATAAGTTCTCTCGATAATTTAGCCTCCCGATAAGATCCTAGCAATTTTCTGTAACCGTAATTACTATCATTCTTTATAATATACCTTTATTTTTTTCTTTTTATTCTTCTTTTTCTTCTGTTACTTACTTCTTTTTCCCTTTTCTTCTGCCGTTCACCGTATTATTTTTTCCCCGTACATCACGGGTAAGAAAGAGTGGGGACTATTACGTTGAAATTCTAATACACGAGAGACAGTGTAATACGAAAGTAGAGAAAATACAGGAAAACTAGGAGAGTATCCAAGGATAAGTCCTGCAAGAATGCTCGAAGGCTTCGAATACGTTGCTGTTACTGTTGGCCCAGTAATACTACGAAAGGGATACCCACCACCCACTTCCCTCTCCCCCTTCCCCCATCTGTTAAAGTTCCCGTGAAACTTTTCATTTGCCTGCGAAATTAAACGTGGCAACCTACACTTAACGATAGCCACGAGAAAAAGGGTATTATGCTCCTTTTGTACCAAGAGTTTCTTCATTTCCATCATCATCCCCTTTTAACCTCCCCTCCCTTCCCCCCTTAACCCTTCGATATACCTTTTGTACCTTTTCTTCCTTGGCCACCGTTTTCAAGAAATATCAAAGTATGTATTTCGTTGTTGTTGTTGTTTTTTTGCGGATTACGTTTTCGTCACGGTTGAATATGTTTTTCTTTTTTTCTTCTTTTTTTATCTTGTTCTCATTTTTCGTTAAATAATATCGGAAAACACGGGAATGAAAAATAACCGAATGATCTATTTCACGTTGAATTATTTGTGTATAACTTTTCGGTAATTTTAGTTGGAAACTTTCCAATTTGAGCTACTTAAAGATGTAAGATTTTTACGATACACATATATATATATATATATATATATCGTGCCAGAAATATCTTAACCGGTGAACGTATTAGAATTTTTTTTTTTTTTTCAAACAAGAATTTTAAATCTTTTATTTTCGCTAAAACCACGCAAGCAAGTTGATCGATCGTTTTGTGAAAGTATTCGATCATTTTTTTAACTAATTTTGTTTGCGTAATAATCTTATATTTAGACAAGTTTCCAAGGTTATGACGTTACTTTTCATCTAATAATATTATTATAATAATAATAATAATAATAATGCAATAAGACAATTCAGTTGAACGTTGATCCTTTGCACCATCTGTATATTCGCGTATTTAATACGAGTTTCTTTCATTTAACTTCACCATACTACAGAGTTTTATTTCCTATCACCAGCCGTGCGTTTAATTATGCAGCTTGCGAAATTTACGTTCGGCAAGCAACAGCTTGTCCTGTCTTGCATTCTCGTGCAATTTTTCTCATTTAAAATTGTACGCTTCGATTGATATATAATATAATGTATTTATATATATATATATATATATATATATATATATATATCTTTCCTTTCGTACTATTTATTTATGTATTTATTACCAATATTTTATTGGATNATTATTTTATACATTATAAATATATATATTAAACTAGTTTATTCCGATCGTATAACAATATCAAAATAATTGAAATTGTATATTGATTTACCAAACGTATTATTTTCAAATTGGTCCTATTATTACGTTCGAGTATTTTCAACAACGAAAATATATTGTCCGAATACTTTCAGTTTAAAATCGAACATTTCATACTTTAATGAACTAATATATGAGATATATAAATCTGTTCAGGTTATTTAACAAATAATTCATTAATATTCATTCAATCCGTGAAAAAAATATTCCCACGAGTGTGTCTATTCAATTATGTCAGAAAAAATGTCTTTCAGTCACGTGTGATATTCAAAAATTTCATCACCACCGAATATCGGTTTCATATCGGCACACAAAATTATACGCAAATTTTGAGAAATTTAATTAACTTAAGTATTAGAAAAATTCTTTATAATCTAGATATTATATATCGTTTTTCTTATTTAATTTTTCTTTTTAAGATATAATATCATTTATATCGTATCTATCGAATTAAATGGATCCAAAAGTTATCAAATTAATCAACATTCCCCCCGTGTATTATATATTTATCATTTTACGATAAATAAAATAATTCATCCGTTTCCGTTTATAATATAAAAAATGAAAAATTTCGAATTTTTGTTAAGAAGAAAATTAATGTTGCCTGATGATTCGCGAAGTTAAATATCAACACAAAGAGAAAAACAACTAATACACCCGTCTAGTAACCTCGGTTAAAAACTTTTTCAAATTCGTTCATAGGTAGAGTTTCCTGTTTTCCCTAGAACTATATAGATATGTAGGTGTACGTATATATATATACGATTTCACAAACGTAAAACTACGAAATAATCTGTCGAGAACTATGGCACTTTAAGCATTTTCATTTCGGCCCTCGTTCAGACTACTTTTTTGTTCTTTCTTTTTTTTTTTTCATCCTAGAGTCTTTTTCATCTTTCCCAATTCTCTTGGCCATTCTATATCATCGCGGTACTTTTCTATTCTCTTTTTTTTTTTTCTATTCTTATTTTGTCTTTTCTCACCCGTCAGTACTCCTCCCTCCCCCAGTTAGTATCCATCCATTTTATCATCTTTACCATAATAATTTCTTGCTTGAAAAGTTTTCCAACGTAGACAACGGTGAAACTCTCGGACTGGAACTTCAGAACTTATTAGAATCAACGAGATTTACGATGGATCCTTCACACATACCAATTTCTCATTCCCAACTATAGTATTATAATTTATATATCGTGAAAAAAATTTGACTATTTAATATTTCAAAAAAAAAAAAAGAAAAAGATACGAGACGGAAAGAATTTTTGTGTTCTCTTATTTTGTAATCAATAATATTCCTTTTTTTTTATATACTTCCTCGTTTTTTATCGTAGAAAAGATTATCTTGATCGTATGCACGAATGTTTATACATTACGGATGTTATTATATTTTATTTATTTTTCTTTTTTTGTTTTTTTTTTTTTTTTTTATATCCGCGACAACATCGATATGTTTTATTGTCGAAAAAAATTCGTATTGCAAAAAATATCTTAATCTTATCTGAGCTCTCATCGAAAAGATCTAATCAATGGTATTAGGAAATAAATATTGAAATATTATTTTTTTTAACGCGGTTATAAACGTTAATCTTTGAAGTTGTTTTAAATAGAAATTTCAACGAGAAATAATAAATATGACATTCGGTGATACGTTATCGACAAATTATGCTACGTTATTTTTTATTTGTTCGTTTCGTTTTCTCTCAATAATTTTTCCTTCCCAATACGCGAATTATATTATCGTCAATGACAATTTGTTCAAAATTTTCACAAGAATAATCAATTTTCTATTTTTCTTTTTTCTTATATAATAAACATTTTGTGTGTGTTCAAATTTAGAATTTTAATAATAAAACGAAAATCCGATTCTACGGATACGTAGGATTGTTACAATTCAAATCAAAATTATTGTGTGTATTGTATAAAAATTAATAAGTAAAAAAAAGAAAGAGATAGAAAGTTGAAATTGTAGGTACACATACATAGAAATACGAGTACATATATATACATATACCTAACTTCACGTTTTATAAACGATATTTATAATACATGTCGGAAATCCTTTGAAGCAAGGAATAAAACGATTCACAGCACGTGGCTTCTGTAAACGTTCGTCTTTCAATGATTCGTTGCTAGAATGTATTTCAAAGAAAACCAACACCACCACCACCACCACCAACCACCAACACCAATTGTCGTCGACCCTTCCACTCGCGCGGTTACCGTTCTTTAATAAATATTTTGAAAAAATAATTTCATTCGGCTAGGTTCACAATTTCACATTCGTTTATATTTCGTAAATAGTATTTCGCGTGATTTAATATTTCAACGTGATATAAATAAAACTAATCACGAAAGTTTCTATCAAAGCCAAGAACAGTTAGAATTTTTTTCGTACTTAAGATATTCGCAATTTTTACGATATCTTTAAAAATAATTACAAGAAACTTACAAGGACTCGTGAAAAACTGTTCAAATTTTCCCATAACGTTAGATTTCATGAACTATTACGTTAGATAATTTTTACGATTATTCGTTCGAATTTTACTTAATAATACGAAGAAGAGTTGAAAAGATAAAAGAAATAAAGAAAAGGGGGGGGGGCCACGTTGTCGGCAAACGAGTGACCATTAATTCAATTCTCACGAAACATCGTGTTAGAGTGACTCAACGATAACGTCGAGTGAAATGGCGGGAAATAGAAGGAAGGAAGGAAGGAAAAAAGAAGAAGAGAGAAAAAAAATTTAGGGGTGGAGGGGGAGTTAGAGGGTGGTAGTTGGGGGTGAGAGAAGAGACGATTCGAAGGGGTTTCGATGAAGGGCTAAACGAGGAGGAGTACGGGGTAGTCGAATAGACAAATGGAACTTGATTGTGCCCTAAGTGTCGGGGGGGATGAACTGACAGTTTTGAAGGGTAACATCGCCGTCATCGTCAAACATTGGCTCACCGCTTGACATTTTCCCCATGGGGATATATATCCATGGGATTACATGCACTATTAATCTCGGCCCATTATACGCTCTAATGGTCCTAAGGGATATTTATAACGGTGCGATTCTCACGTCACGGTCGTGTCTTTGCATTTTTAGAACGTTATCTGACGGCAACGTTAAAGATTCCACAACCAACCAACACCCACCCGTCCGTCCAATCGCATGCCAAGGACCCAATTTTCATTTTTGTGTTTTTTATTAATAAAGATTTTTCAATCGATAACATTTTTAATTTTGTTGCTATTGTCGTTTGCATTGATTATATTTTCATCTAAACGATTAATAATTAATAATAATATATTGTAATTACATTTTTTAATAAGATTGAATATTATTATCCTCTCGATAAAGAATTTTCTCATTCGTAACCATGAAACAGGTGTGTGTGTTAGCGTGATTCTCCCCTTCTCCTCAAAATAACCGAATTAATGTGCTCAAAATATTCGTTGTATTTGCGTACCACCACAGTTCCGGTGGTAGTGATGGTGGTGGTTATGGTTGTTTTGTTACTACATTCGTTCGTTGAAATATTCGACACTTTTGCAGCACGTGTATCTTCCGTCTCGTTTTATCCCGTTCGCGTTTAAAAGTTGATATGGAAGAGTTGACGGTAAACGCTCACGTATGGGGATTGGCTGGTGCATTCTGTTACGCGAGAACGGATAGATCGAAACGAACTGCCGATAAATCCTCGAGAGAATTTAATAAAGTTGCCCTGTCGTCCGACTAAACATACCTCCTAGCAGCTTTGGAACTGCTAAAGAACGCGGAAAACGTTTATCGTGGCAACTGGAGGTGACAAATATCGATGGAACATCTATCTCGGTTACACCTATCTGTTTTTCTCTTTCTCCCTAATTCTATCTCTTTTTATTTACTTTATTTTTTTTTTTCTTATCTTTCTCTCAGATATTGTGCAAACTATTATTAGCTAGATATTAGATGGGGATTCTATCTAATGAGAAATTATTTAATACTTTAACATATTAAACAAATAAATTTAAAAAAAAATCTTCTGTTATAATAT
>NW_014569566.1:950082-953010 GCF_001313835.1 Polistes canadensis | reverse complement strand
ACACACATATTAAACAAATCAATTTAAAAAAAAAATCTTCTGTTATAGTATATATTATATATAATATAGTTATTAATATAATTATACCTACTATAACATATATTATATGTAATATATATATATATAAGATAAAAAGTACAAGTACTTACGTTGTAGGATCGATGATGATAAAATCAGTATAAAGTTTTAAAAGTTCACCACCAACCACGTATCCCAAAGCTGGTCCTATTACCGCCATTGTGTAATAGATACCTGTATAAAATATTTTGATTGACATTAAAATGACGTTCACAGATCAGATCACGATTAACAATACCTTGTTCAATGTTTTCCACCAATTATCTCACCTAAATATACAGAAGACATTTTTTTCGATACATTCTCGTCCAAATAAGTTACACCAAGTGTATAAAAGGGTGCTGCACCGGCACCGTGTAATAATTGTGCAACCAAAAATATAATTAAGTACATTCCGCTATAAGGTTCCTGCTGATCGTCAACGTGTCCATTGATGTCACTGCACGATACCTAAAAAATTTAACGAATAAAATTCTAACGTCGTTAACGTGATCCTATTTACATATGAGAACGAAAAAAAGAAAAACAAAGAAACCTAACTTACTGAACGAGTTGATACGTTATTCGCTTTTTGACATATGTTCTCCGATTTTTGACCACCTCTGTATGGGCCAATCAAATAATGAGGGGATGCAAATAGTAAACTTCCTAAACCTAAGACTAGAACACCAACACCGATGTACCTAAGAATAAACAAGATTTTCAATATACAATTTATTCACATTATTCCACGAATCAAATTCGTTGAACTAATTTCAATCTTTAATCGTTGCTTGCAATAAAAAATAAAAA
This sequence comes from Polistes canadensis, assembly GCF_001313835.1. NCBI lineage: Eukaryota > Metazoa > Arthropoda > Insecta > Hymenoptera > Vespidae > Polistes > Polistes canadensis. The sequence continues at coordinate 952,140 of NW_014569566.1, read as the reverse complement.
AAAAAAACAATATAATAACGTAGAACGAAATATGACGGGATAAAATTTAAAGGTGATTTTTAATTGTCGAGTATAGATAAGGTGCAGGAGGGGGGAGGCAAATAGGTGGGGTGAAACAAAAATTAATACTTATGACAATCGCGTTATGGTTGAATTATATCGATTATATTAATATAAATAGGGATAGGATAAATGTGGTAAAAAGGGATGCATTGGGCATACTTAAATGCATTAACAGCGTATCACTGACCTTGGTTTTGATGCTTTCGAACGACCACCGAGATAACTGACCGGTACGAGTAAAAGAAAACTTGCAATGTCGTATCCGCCTGCTATCAATCCGGTTTGAGATGACCTAAGTCCGAATCTTTTTTCGATAGTTGTTATCACAACGTTAACGAATCCGTTCACGACCATACCTAAAAAAAGAAAGAAAGAACGAAAAAAAAAAAGAACCGAAGAAGAAGAATAAGAAGAAAAGAACCATCATCCGTCTCGCGTTATAGTATTCAATGGTTTGCTAAGAAGAAAAATATTCCTAAGCTCGATCGTTTATGCATGCCAACGTAAAACTTATGCGTATAGTATTATCCTTAAACGTGTGAGAAAAATTATTCGTCGCGTATTTGAAAAGATACCTCTATCTATCTTTCTTTTCCTTTTCTTTTTTCATTTTCTATCCTTTTCTTCTTCTTCTATCCCTTTTTTTCTTTTTTTATTTCTTTTTACTCGATGGAATAACGATTAAGTTTTAGGATTGAAAAAGTTCGGTAAGTAAATCTAAGGGATCCGATTCGTTCGGGAGTTTTAACGTTTCTTCTTAAATCTTCGATAAAACGTTTACCGATTTGACGAGAGGTATGTCCTTGAGAAAGAAAGAAAGAGAGAAGAAGAAGAAGAAGCTTTTCACCCATGGAGGGGAAAAAAAAAAGAAATTTACCTTTTTCTCGTTGCTTTACTTTTTTGTAATAAAAATCGTAGGAAAAAAGACACCGTAGAACGAGGACTAAGGATGAAAAATGCAGTTAGCACACGATTGATCTGTAAATGTGTGCAAGGGAGAAAAGAGTTTTCGTAGATTCCCGAGTTTTCAATGTTTACCAGTCGGAACCGATCATCGTCCCTAGACGGATAGACGAACAAACTATCCATCTACTTCCAATTTCTTTTCAGGATACAGTTTTAAACGAAATTTCGCGATAAATTCTAACGTCGTTTTTTTTTTTCTTTTTTATTTTTTAATTTTTCTTTTTTTTTATTTTATATGTGCCCATGATTATGAGACTAATCTAATTGTAAGTCAAAATTTAAACAACAAATAAGTTTATCAATTATTTCAAATCACACTATTTTAAATTAAATTAATTCAATGTAATTTTCACGATATTGTCAAGAAAAAAATGAACCGTTAGATAGTAGTTATATAGAATTCATTTTTAGTGTTCAAAATGTAATCCCTTGTTAAATATCTCGAAACAAAAGATATAATATGACTTAGAACACTTTCATAATTATAGGTACATATATTTTCTTACAAAAATCCAAGTGTCACATATTCCTATGTTTTATTATCAACGGAATAATGAAAATAAGAATAAGAATAAATAAAAGGAAAAAAAAAAGAAAAAAAAACAAATCGTAAAATCGTTTTAACCGACTAGAGGAGGAGGTGTCAATTTTGTCACGTTATTATAGTTATATATTATGACGTTATTTATCTCACACTCATCTGACTCCGGAGTTGTCTCTGAATTTTCTATTTGAAATCCGATTGGATAGAAGACGACAGACCGACCCTACCAAGAAGACGAGGAAAATTCATTAAAATGTTGTTTAATATTAATAGAGTGTCCCGACGAATAACTGTGAACGGTCCTTTGGATAACATGAAATCGGAATGAAAAACCATTTCTCTCTCTCTCTCTCTCTCTCTCTCTCTCTCTCTCTCTCTCTCTCTCTCTCTCTTTCTTTCTCTGTTACGTCTCGTTCATAACTACTTTTGACGGATCCTACTTGTGATTCGGTATGCTTCCAAAGAACCGAGATGATAATTAAAGG
>NW_014569566.1:915650-948987 GCF_001313835.1 Polistes canadensis | reverse complement strand
TATATATATATATGTGTGTGTGTGTGTGTGTGTATATTAACGTACGTACGTATTTATATACATATGTATTCGATCGTGCATCGAGCGTAACAAATGCGTGCACACCTACAAACTTACAGTATATATATATGTATATATATATGTATATAAATAAAATCGTTTCTCTTATCGCGGTCCTACGTCGTTCAAGGGACTCGCCCGAGTCCTATTGTCCAACAATTTGTTCAATTCTATCGTCGAAGAGAAGAAGGAAGGCAAGAATCTCGAGAACGATTTCTTTTGTCGCTCTACGAACAACTTTTTTTCTTTTTTTTTTATTTATAAAGGGGCCGAACAAATTTATTTAAACCAAGTATAAGTACTTCATGCTTATTCACCCCCCCCTCTCTCTCTATCCCTTTTCTCCCCCTTTTTATTTATTTTTTGAACCACTCAATCTCTCATCTTTTAGGATTTTTTCACTCTCTCCCCTCCATAACCACCCCTCCCACATCCCCTCCCCCTTCCCACAACTCGCCTCACTCGACTATTATATAATCTTTAACACACAGTTTCCTTTCGACGAACTTTCTTCTCATCAGCCATCACCACCACCAACCACCACTACTACTACTACTACTACCATCACCACCTTGCTATCCTAGCGGAAAACTCGATTTCCGGTTATCGTCACTCACCCTTCCTACTTCGTTCATCTCGTTTCTATCCAAAGCCCTTCGCGAAAGCTACGAAATTGCATTCGAATAGCGCGGCTATTAGTGGCAGCAAACGTCGACCTCCACCAACCAGTAACGACCACCACCACCACCATCACCACCACCACCATCACCACCATCAATAGTAGTAGTCGGTCTCGTCTCGTCTCGTCTCGTTCAATGATATTCGTCAATGCCGAAATAATACACGCCGAGAAATTATTTTACATATGTTTAATGTAAAATAACACCCCCTCCCCCTACTCCCCCCTTTTCCACCAATTCTACGATAATCGTCTAACTTTGTAATAACGTCAATACAATTTTGGATTTTTCAATTTTATTACCGAAAAAATGGATTTCAATATTTGTCTCATTAACGGTGATATTTTTTTTATTATTATTATTATTAAAGTAATAGGCAAAATAACGGAATAATTTATTCGCCAATGATCTCAGAAAATACCAACCTTGCATCGCACCTGCCCAACACAACCAAAAAAGCGCCCATTTGGCCGTACGAAATTTTTGCAAATAAATCGGCCTGAACCAAAACCAACCGCACTTTAAATTGTTATCCGTGGTTTTGTCCGACTCCTTTAACATTTCTGCTTTTATTTCCGGTTTCCTCGGTCCATCACCAAACTGTTCCGGAAAGTTGGATAGAGTCTCGTGCATGTCCGGGACACCCGACTGAAAATGATGTTTTGTATAATACAAACGACACTTCTATTTACATATTGCAAGTTTCTATTATAATATTATATCAGTAGCGTGTAAATCATTATGAAAATGTTAAAATTTAAATACGTTAATTAAGTTATCTTTACGGATTACGTTAAATTATTTCAGACGTATAAACATCAAACACAAACTTCATTAATTTCTCGAACTAATTAACGATAATCATTATCGACTTATACATTACATACATTTGCTGAGGAAGTCCCCAGTAAGGGACGAAACGTTCAACAAGATCAAATAAATTTGTTCATCAAAATTTATTAACTGTCTTCAATTTTCCCTTTGAAACTCATATATATTACATACATATTTTTTAATATATATATATATATATCATTTTGTTCACGTGTCAACTTTTACTTTTCAAACATTACTTCGTTATATTTTCATCGAATAACAAAAGAAAAATGAATGATGGATGATTTTGATAAAAATAAATACGCAATCTTAACGGGAGTCAACAAACTTGTATCGTAATTTTAGCAACGTCACGTCACGAACATGAACATGCTACCACCCAATTGGGGTAGCACCAAAATTAGCCAGCCTCCTCTGGGACAAAATTATTCATTCTGGTATAGCAAAGAAAAAAAAAAAAAAAAATCAAAGAATCTTTCTTTTCCATTTTAATGCCTTTCTTAAGAGGAAGAATTAGTCTCATTGAGAAGGGGACGTTTAACGATCGCCGTCTAAAAGGGCATGTGAGTTCATCGAACGAGTGCATCATACCTTCTATATGTTATACATTTCTATTGCATAAATAGAAATCATTTGATTGAACATTAGAGAGCGTAAAAAGGAAATTAAATAAACAAATATTACTACAAGTTTATCGTAATTATTATTATTATTATTATTTTTAATGATAAAATTTAACAGGGAACTTGGACATGAAAGAAGTAGAACTTAGTTTGATTTAGTCTACTTCTTTCATGTCCAAGTTCCCTGTTAAATTTTATCATTAAAAATTGTAATTTTTGGACGAGAGAAATACTAAATAAATTATTATTATTATTAAATGGTATCTATCGTTCCGAAATATTATATTATCGAATGATAATCACAACGATCGAAATTTTCAATCTAAAAATATGAAACGTCCAAATGAAGTAACTTCGATTGAATTATTTCTATCTCGTATGAATTCTTTAAAAGGATACCTTCTTACAAGGATGATATTATCCTACCATTATACATTCTAAACATTTCACAAACGTCATTCTAATATTCCCCCATCGTCTCATTAGAGAATATTTTATTATCCAAGAAGGAAGATAGGAAAATTAAGAAATGAAATAATTATCCATAAGAGACTTACACCAAATGCAAATTTATCTCGCATGATCGTTAAGATATATCTCGTTCTTATTGATTTCAAACTTTCCTCTCTCTCTCTCTCTCTCTTTCTCTCTCTTTCTATCTCTTCGAAGAGACCACTCGTTAGATTTCCAACGAAAATAATATAATAACGAATGACGTTAAGATTGATGATAACGAATGTTAGAATAAAACGTCATTTTCTTCTTGCACGGTTTCAGTCAAAGTTTTCGATGCAATTCAACTGTGGGCCCGTTTGTTTCTTTTTGGTTTTATTCGACTAGGAATCACGATAATGAGTTTTCTAGCAGCAATATCAGCATTCCAGTAACACTACCACTATTAGTAACAGCAATAGCAGCAACAGTCGTAAGGTTTCAACAAGACTTTCTTCTTCTTCTACTATTTCTTATTCTTCTTCTTCTTCTTTTACTATTTCTTCTTCTTATTCTTCTTCTTCTTCCCTCAGTCAGTTCGGTATTAATCTTAACATTTTAGCTAAGGTTAGACGCGCGACACACTTGGCGCCAAACGTTAAACTCATTTTCAACGATTCATCATCCAACTTTTCTCTCCTCTTCGAAATTACGTTTACCATTCTTCTTCATATAACATTTTCTTTCATTATCAAAGTAATTAAATTATAACGTCAAATGAAAATTTATATAACTTCTTATGGTAACGCAAAAAAAAGAAACGAAAATAAACGAAACGAAAAAACCAGGTCAAACTTTATCGTTAAAWAAAAAAAAAAAAAAAAAACCTTAGATATTATCACGGTGGGGAGGAAGGCTGTGGGGGGGGGAGGAAATACGATGAGACGTAGTGAAAGAATGAATAAATGAATGAATGAATGATAGAAAGGAAGGAAGGAAGGAAGGAAAAAAAAATAATAATAATAATAATCAGAGAGTCAAGATTCTAACGACATTTTTCTTCCTGGACACGCGCGATTCGTCCACCCTCGAACCCCCCTACCCCTCCCTCTACCCCCGCCACGCCACCCCTTTCTCCTATCCTCTTCTGTTATTTTTCTTCCCTTTTTTGGTTTTTTTTTTTTTAGAGTCCCGAAGCAAAACTTCTTCTTATTCCTTTCGAAGTCCGATAACGAATATCATTGTCCGCGAGAAAACTTGATTCGCTACGAATAGAAGAGGAAAACTCGCGTACCACGATTTCTTCTTACTCGCGCTTACATTCTCTCGTGTAGTAGCCGTTTAAAGAAAGAAAGAGAGAGAGAGATAAAGGGGGAAGGGGGTAAGGGAGAAAAGAGTGGTGTGGAAACTTCTATAACACTTCGTTCGCGATTAAAATCTATTCGAACGGATTTTAGGGGAGCAGTGAGAGGGAGGGGGGGAGTGGATGCTTTTTTCCTCCTTTTCCTCTTCCTCCTCCTCCTTGACTTTTCTTCTTTCCGAAGTCCGAGGGAAAACTTTATTTTTTCTTTCTTTCTTTCTTTATTTTCTTTTTTTTCTTCGTTCTTTTCTTTTTTATTTTTTTACTTTTACGAGATTCTAATTCCTTCCTTGTAAAGGAAAACTTTATTTTTTTGTTTTGTCTTCTTCTTCTTCTTCTTCTTTTTATCTCAAACTTACGAAAGTACTTTAAACTTTGAGAGAAGACGAAAAAAACGAATGAACGAACGAATGAACGAACGAATGAAAGAACGACCAAACGAACGATCTCGTTCGTAAACGATTACTTTAACGTTACAAGGACACTGATTCTTTTTTTCTTCAAGTTTCGTTCTTTTTAAGTTCTCTCTCTCTCTATGAAAAAAAAAATCAAAAACCGTAAATCGAATATAATTCGAACAATAACACACGTTGTTACGCGATTAAAAAAAAACAAAAAAAAAAACCAATCCTCTCGCACTTTTCCTTTTTACGATTTAATCCGCGTATCCGTTCTTTTTTTTCTTTTCCTTTTTGAAATTCTATTTTTTCCTCGGGAATATAAAACGTCGCGTAATAATTTGACAAGAAGGTGAGGGGGGATTATTTATGCTTCGTTGATTGGTTGGCCCTTTTTGACGAAACGGAAATAAGAAAACTCCGACAGATTCCGAACGTGGCAGCTGAGGCCGCGTGTCACACGCGACTGAGAGTACCAAGCTCGTGCTTACTCTCTCTCTATCTCTCTCTTTCTCTCTGAACCTCTTTCACCCTCTCTCTCTCGGACTTTTCCCCGTGAGTTAAAACCTCGTATACGCAGCCGTTACTACTGTAGACATTCTCTGTCCCGTTCTCGTCCCCTTCCACCCTCTTTCTTTCCTTCCTCTCCCTTCTACCATCATTCTACTCACTCTCTCTCTCTCTCTCTCTCTTTCAAAACTCCCCCACCACTCGACTCTTCTATTCTCGTCCTTCTCCCTACTCTTTCTCCTTCTTCTCTCTCTCTCTCTGATGCTACCCCTAATTCAGCGTGCAACCATCCCCCACCCTAATACCAAGTCGAACTACACAACGAACACCGCTATAAAACCACCACCATCACCACCACCACCACCGCTAGCTGTTGCTTCTACAAAATACCAGAAAGCGATGACGATGGTGCTTGTTCTTCCTTCCTTCCTTCCTTCCTTCCTTTCTTTCTTACTTCTTCTATCATCTACCACCGATTTCGATAAAGATTATTTCATCGATTTAATTTCAACTTGATTGCAACCCTCCGATTATCATCATCGATCCCCCTCCCCTCCCCCTACCCTGCCCTCTTTTGTTCACGTTCGAGTTTGATATTTTATCCTTTATCTACTTAATTATCATCATACCTATCTAACCTGTTTATTCTATATCTATCTCCATTCAACGATTTTTCGATATTATAGCAAAAATATATATACCTTTATATATATATATATATGTATATGTATCTTTCTCTTCCTCTAACCGATTAAAAGCCTACACCGTTGGAATATATTCCGCGTCGATGAAATTTCCGCACGAACGATTATTCCTTTCTCGAGGTGTCGACGATAATAATTTGATACCACATGTTATATAATAACTATTTACGTATAAACATATACGTGTGTATGTATACATATATATATTATATTCCGATAGCCGATCGAATGATCGAAGAGAAACTAATATTATACTAATGACTAACATGTCAAAGTTAAAATTATCTATGTATCTCTCTTTTTATCTAACAAATAATAATTATCATTTGAATAAAATACCATATATGTTTAAATTATCAATCTTTGGTTCTATGTTTTAGATCATAATTTAATATTTTATTCTTCGATTTAATCGATTAGTACCAAATTAAATAATTCGAAATTACAAGATATTGTATATATAGTTATACGGAAATTGTTATTCCGAATAAGAGAGATGGATAATTTATTATTCGTAAGAACGCTTTTTCATTGGTTACCGGTGTACCAGTGTCAGTTGTCAATGAAGGACATTGGACCGATATCGATACGCAATAATATCGAATATCGTTCGTTGCTAGACGCATTGGTAATGGTGTCGAATTATAAAGTTCTCTCTCTCTCTCTCTTTCTCTAGTTCGTAACGGTATGTAGAATTGATCTCAAAAACGAATCAAGTAACATTACTAACAATAATATTCTCGTTCATCATTCATTCATCAATTATCACGCGATGATTTATTCTACTTATAGTTTTATTTTTATAAATACACATATGGTACGTGATACATGATATTCATTTGAAATTGTATTTATACATTCCTTCTTGTATCTTCGACCATGAAATTTCTCTATTTATCGATAATTTATATATATATATATATATATATATATATATATATGTGTGTATAAACACGTGCCGAATAAAATATATTCTTATTTCGTTAACATATATGATATAATTTTCTATGATAATTATATACGACGTATATAATAGTTCGAAGAGATGACATTTTTATCCGCGCGAGTAATAGAAAATAAAAAAAATGTTCATTCGCGTGATGTCTGTTTTGTAATATAATGTAACGTTAATATCTCTAATGATTATTTTTGTTTAATACATAAAACAATGTTGAAGTTTTAAATATTAAACGTAACGCGGAATAATATATAAAATAATAAATTTAAATGATCACATCTCAACGCGAGATAATATCACATATAATAAATATATAAATATTTCACTTACCGCGTTTTAGAAGTAAAAATTTGATCTTCGTTTAAAAGTGATCTTTGCAGTTTAGAGAAATTCTGATATTAATAAGTTTAACGAAGCAATGAGAGATAAGTTATAAGATAATATGAAAACGTAATTCTGCGATAACAGAAATATGTTACTCAAACTGTATGAATTCTCCGAAACTGGCGAACGTTAAAAGTCTATAAGACAAAAATTTATTCAAATTATATCAGATTTCAAATAAGTTTGAAATAAAACGTATTTTACTGTATAAATTTGATATAAAATGCAATTATTATTTTCCCCGTTATTTGTAGTAAGCAATTATACAAGCAAGGAAGGAAGAGAACAAAAAAAAAAGAAATCATTTCTATAGTACGAAAATTTCAATTAATAATTGCGATCGAACTTTTACTTTTCTCATTTTCTTCTTTTTTTTTTACTTTTTTCTTTTTTTTTTTTTACAGTAAACTCGTCGAGTCTCCGGTTATTACGTTTTTGTTAAGCCACGGGGATATTAAAGCATCCCAGCACGGCTAGTAGCCGTTTAAAATGACGCGCGAGATGCAAAAAGTTTATTACGCTTCGCGTTCCATTCTCATATAGGACTTTTTTATTCAAATCCAACGAGCCCGCGCGATATTTTCGTGTTAACATTTAGATCCCATATATCTGCCGTCTCTTAACATTAAAAAACGATCAAATAAAATCCTCATGAATAAAAAAAAAAGAAAAAAAAAAAACAAAAAATCCTTCAAACAAACGTAATAAATATTAACAAGCACGGAGAAAGGATATAAAACACAGATATAATATTTAAATATATAAATATATGAAAGAAAGAAAAAAAGAGAAATAATATTCATGTATATATAAAAATAAATAAATAAATAATAATCAACTTACTATATACGGTTGTTGTTATGTTTTTTTTTTTTTTTTCAATCGACGATAATATCTTTTTAACAATTTGTCAAATAATTATAACTATCCACAAATGTAATATCCAACTCGTTCGTGACTTTTATAAGATTACGGAAGAATATGATTATTATTGACGTCAAAGCAAATAATAAAAAACGTGTCGTGACAATACGTATATGTCGATGTGTTACGTTTTACAAGTGGTGGGGGAAGAATTTCTAGTATGCAAATCGACGATTAAATGTCCCGAGGACATTTGTCAAAGAAATAATTGCTAATAACGTAAGTTACGTTTGATATTCTTTAACGTAGACCAATAGTAAGAGAGTCTGGACGGTAACGATAACACTCAGGTATTTTGTACAATTAAAGAAAGAGAAAGAAAGAGAAAGAAAGAGAAAGAGAAAGAGAAAGAAAGAGAAAATTCAACATCTCTTAAGACTACCATAACACTCCCCGCCCACCCCCTCCCCCTCTTACTCTTCATTCCTCTCCTCTTCTCTTCTCCTTTATCGTGTTTCCTCTTTTACATTAAAGAAGATAAAAGGAGGAAGTTGATAATGGAATTGAAACATTTTGTTTCATTTTCACCATTCCGAGACGTGTACTAATATACTCTTTCTTCTACTGCACGTAAGAAATATTTTTAAATACTTACTTCCTGAGACTTAAATCCCACGCACACGATTACCGTTGACACGTTCCCATCTTATTATATTTCTTTCTTCTAACTGTCATCATACTTATTATTTTTTCGTATAAAATATTATTATTCGTTTCAAAAATCGATCGTGTAAGAAATGATTAAAAATAATAACGAATCTTTCATCCAATTCGATAATAATAATTAACGCTACTCCATACTTTATTTCTTTACTTTTTTTTTTGTTTTTTTTTTTCTTTACATTTAACCATCATATACCCTATCTTATCATCCGAGAAAAACATTGTCGTGAGAATGATAGAAATAGAAAAAAAAACAAAACAAGACTTTTGTTTCGTTAATTATTATAAAGCGGAGCAACAAAAAATTCATGAATGTATAAAATTAACCCTTCACATTAACGTGGAAAGTAATTTTATTGATTACAAAAAAATAAAAAAACAAAATATACGATAAACACAAAATAAATATTTTATAAAAGATTGAATAGAATTACGTTGTTGTTCGATCATATTATGAACAGAAATTCTATCATAGGGAGACCTATCTACTCCCATGAATTATTACGCTATATACGGTGTCAAATGAAAGGAAAGGTGGTAGCAAAGATGAGATAGGGGGAGTTGAAGGTGAGGTGGGGTGGGGTGGGGTGGGGGAGGGGTTAGATCAACGTATGAGCATTAAAACCGACAATGGATCGGCGCGTGTCCCAGTTGGTTGTTAAAGTTGGAGGAAGGATTCAATGTTGTGTCGGGAGCAAATGTCTACAGAAGACGTTGCAACAGGGTGCTAGGGAAAGAATGGGGACGGGGGACAAGGGGATAAGGGGGACGGGGGATTGTCGTTATATATCGAGAGGGAGAAGGTAAATAAATACTCATACTAGCTAACTATATATATATATATATATAATACCCTGCATTTATATATATATATATATATGAGATAGAAGAGGGTAGGGTCTATCGCACATTACCCGAGCCACGCGACCGCCATGACATAAATTTCGTGGATTTAATAAAGATTCATGGCTTCCTCTTTTGAAGTGGCTGCCTGCCGTCCGGCAGGCCCCAGTTTGGCCGAGTTCACATCGAAAAGATGGCGAATGGGTTTGCTGTTAACCCGTGCAAAAGAGTACCCAATAATAAAGGACTCCCATTGACGACGGACTGGGTTTAATATATTTTTGTTTGCTCTTTTTTCTTTTCGTTAGTTCTCTTTTTCTCCTTAACCTTCTTCTACTTTTCTTTTTTCAACTAAACTCTTCCGTAGAGTTTGAATTATTGATTGGATCTAACGCAAATCTCTCTCTCTCTCTCTCTCTCTCTTTCTCTTGCAATTGGTTTTGCGAGAATTCAACCGTTGGTTAGAAAACGACGCTTATCGAAGAATTAAAAAAAAAATAAAATGAAAAAGAAAAAAACGAGCCAAAGCGGGGTGGCCGGGCTGCGAATCGGCGAACGAAGTTTTCGTACTTTTTTTTTCTCTTTCTTTCTTTCTTTCTTTCTTCCCCTCGTCGATCATTTTAATCTTCCGCCTCGTCTTTTTCTTTCATTTTTCTTATGTTTGTTTGTTTGTAATATTTGACATCCCCAGCCCACACCACACCCCATCTTCTATCATTTTTACTTTTAAATCCTTTTTTTTGTCGATATCATTGGTGAATTGAACAACAAACGTGGATTATTTCTTTCGAAAAAGATTGCGAGTTTTCCTTTTTTTTTTTTTCTTTTTTTTTTTCTTTTCTCTTAAATAAAAAGAATAAAAATCAGAGAGAAGATCTCGACAAGGACAATGTATCCCCGAGAAAAAAAAAAAAAAGAAAAAAAAAAGAAACGTAAGGTTATAAAAAGCAAGCATATGTCCGTCATTGGCGCGTGTCACGAATGTACACGCGGGTGGTCCATTCTTTATAACAGGAGGAAGTTTTTCATAATTCTTCATTGAATTTATTAATGGGTTTCGAAATATACGCCTACGTAATGATAGTAATGTGTAATAATAGTATTCACCGGGACCGAATGTTCTCGTCTACAAACCAAATCATCGACATGCTCGTCACGTACTATAACTAAATACGTAACTATCTTTGAATCTTTTTTTTTTTTTTTTTTATTCCGAGTAGAGTAGAGTAGGAGTCAGATATATATATATCTTCTTCGTTGGTTGCAAATGAACCGAATTAAATGGAATAATATACAAAATGAAAAGGAACAAAAATATTCGCGTTTTTACATTAAAACTTGCGCCACCACACCACCATCGTTATAACCAAATATTCATACTTTCTTTTTCTTCTTTTCCATTTAATGGCTTCTGTTCCTTGTTTTTATATTATTATATAAAATATTTTATATAATATATATATATATAATATATATATATATTTGTTTTTATATTATTATTATATATTTTNTCGATTAGAATTTGGAAAATAGATATACTACTATTACTACTATTATTATTATTATTATTAGGCATAGGTGGAAACACTGAATACTCGTTTTCATCGTGGAAACTAATCGTGGTATACATTTTCGATTAGTTTCCCTCGTTTACGTTGGTACGAAACCCTCCTCGGTTCGCCATATTTGCTGGCGAAGCGTAATTTCGAAGGGTTGCCCAATACGACTGGATTACTATCGTCGATTGATCGTAATGACCTATTGTTTCCCGAGGCGAGCGGCTATCGTTGCGGTGGGATTGAAAAGCAATTATCGTCATCGTAATGAAGCTTTATCGGCCTCACCTTTCTACCCTTTCACCGATCGTTATTCTTTTTTATTTTCTATCTAGGTATTACATATATACACATATTCACGTATATGTATGAATTACTCGTTAATTCATTTATTAATTAATAATTATTAAGTGCAATGAAATATATCGAAATATTTTCTTTTAAGTTTGAAAACAAATCATCAGTTTTGTATTTCAATCTTTTTATGCATATATATATATATATATTTGTTTTTATATAATTATTATATATTTTATTATATCCTTGTTCCATTTAATATATATATATATTTGTTTTTATATTATTATTATATATTTTATTATATCCTTGTTCCATTTAATGGTTCCTGTTACTTGTTTTTATATTTCTTCGGGAAAAAAGTCGTAAAAATTCGATGCCATTCAGAAACGAGAAAATATATATACATATATATGTTACCGTTGAAGTCGGAAATCAGTAATTGCTAGTAATTCCTCAGCATTACTATGAATGCAAAGAGCCTTCAGACGAAGTCAGAAATAAGATTATTTACAGAGTCATAAATTTAAAACTATACTTAACATTAACAATACATTTTTTCCTAAGCACCTTTATATTATCACATGTTACCAAAACTTTTCAAAGAAATAGCAAAGTTGTACAATTTATAGCATTGCACAATCTCTGATATTTCTTTGAAAAGTTTCTGTAAATATTTTTTATATACTAAGAGTAAATAGATTTTAATGACTCTTATATTAAATTAAAGTACACTCTTTTGTCTACGTGTAAAATACTTTATCGAGTTATAAATCGATTTGCAAAGGTTCAGGCTATATTTTCTAAACATTAGTTAGACAGATGTTCATAGAGATTTCCATGGAAAACTGTATTGTTTGTTTCCTATCGTATCGGAAGATACACAGGTTTACAACGAAATGTTTTTTTACCTGTATGAGATGTTTGGGGGGGGGGAGGGGTTGCGTATGAGAATGTATTGTTTTCAACGTTGTTTAAATAGTAATATAATAATCTATAGGATATCAAAATATTATGTTAGATGCCTAGGGAAAACTCTGTAAATAGTTTTATTTCTGACTTCGTCTGACGGCTCTTTGCATTCGTAGTAATGCCGAGGAATTACTAGCAATGGCGGATTTCCGGCTATGACAGTACCATATATATATATTTATATATCAAACGATTTCTTTCTCAAAGTTGGTTGCTCGTGTAATGGAATACATTTTAGCATGACTTTTCTACGTTGACTCCTTTGGCGCGCCATATTCAAAATGAAAACGAGCCTCAAAAGAGCTCACTCTCTCTCTCTCTCTCTCTCTATCTTTTGTAGATGCTTCCGGCTTTCCTCGACATTCCTGCTGGTACGGTCTTTCATATCGTCACGTATTTTTTTCCTCCCCCGTTTGAAAAGAAAAGAGATCGTCGCATAGAGTGCTTCTCTATGCTGAGAAAAAAAAAGAAAATAAAAAAAATAAAAAAAAAGAAGAACTAACATAAGAACACGTTTCTCTATCCACGTGTAACCGAGCTCGAACGCATTTAGCATCGAAACTTTTGCCACCATCATCACCGTTTACGCGTTTACTCTTTTTCTATTTCTCTGTGTGTGTATTCTTTCTCTACTTTGTACAACGTCGAAAAGTTGCATTTTCTTAGTATATATATATATATATATATATGTATATACGTGTTACGAATCGATTTACCATTCTATTTCCGATCGTTTAAAATGCATTATTATGTTAAACGTCAGTTTGAAATTATACGATAAACGTTTCTACCTTATAAGTCGATTTCGATGAATCACGAATACAATGATTTCGTTTATTATGTTTTCTTATTATTTCGAATAATCAATCGATCTCGTGTTCTTCAAATTTTCATTCTTCAATTACAACCCATATAAGTATATATATATATATATATATATATATATATATATACATGTATCCATAAATATACGATATCTACATGCTAGTTAACTTTGAGTTTGTTAATAATAAGTAAGTGGATTTTGTAGGTGGATAAAGTGGATGTAACTACCTACGAATGTATTTATGTATACATATATACATATGTACATAGATCGTACGGTTCGTTAATGCAAATGAAATGGCATTTGACCGACAAGCGGAATCTCGTAAACCGAGATTGCAATTATTTATTCGTTCCTCTCTCTCTCTCGCTCTCTGTCTTTCTCTCTTTCTCTGTTCTCCACTCTTCCTCACTCGAATTCATTCGATCGAATACACAGCTAACGAACGCAGCAGCTCTCTTTTTGAATTTCTCGTCGAACCATCATTATCTTTTATTTTTTTTTTATTTTTTCTTTTTTTTTTTTTTTTATGAAAAATCTACCCTTCACTTGAAACCTGTAATATACTTAACGAATATAATCTATCAACGATGGTAAATTATTATTATGATGATGATTATTATTATTATTATATTATGTTATATTATTTTCTAATCAATTAAATTTGAAATGAATAAAAATAAAAAGAAAACATTTATAAACCTAATAGTCACTCTCTTTCTACGATTCATGAAAATTNAAAAATCTACCCTTCACTTGAAACCTGTAATATACTTAACGAATATAATCTATCAACGATGGTAAATTATTATTATGATGATGATTATTATTATTATTATATTTCTTTTTCTAATCAATTACAAACAAAAAAATAAAAAAAGAAAAAAAGAAAAGAAGCTTCTATAATCCTAAAAGTCACTCTCTTTCAACGACTCATGAAAAAATTCGTATAAATTATTATTATAATTATTATATTTCTTTTTCTAATCAATTACACCAGAGAAGAATAAAAATAAAAAAGAAACAAAAAAAGAAAAGAAGCTTCTATAATCGTAATATTGAATCTTTCGATTCAATTCTCATTGAAAAAGAAATGTTGTAGACGCGATCCATTAAACTTATAGCCGAGGAAAGAAAATCGTTGGAACGATTGTAAGCCGTTACCCTAAACTCCGCATATAACAACCGTACCTCCTTTTCCATCCATTATTTTTCTCTTCGACATCTCTTGGTGAAACGTACGCTGGGGCTGCTACTCATCGTAATTACGACACAAACGTACCTTCCGGGCATTAACCGCGAACCAACAACCATCACGCAAATGAACTGCTAGTGAGAGACCGTGTCCTCACTCTTCAGGAATAATCCCGAACGATAATGACAACAATGGCCGGGGAAAACAAACGAAAAAGAAGAAGAAAAAAAAAGAAAAGAAAAAATTGGGACCGAGGAAAGAAAGGGGAAAGTCAGGGTTTGAAGCATTCTGCTACCTGGCAGAGTTGGTAGTGATGGTGGTGGTGGTAATGGTGGTGGTGGTGGTAGTGGTCCTCTTACTGTTTGACGACAATTTTTTTTCACCACAAATTTTTCCAGCTTTTCTCTATCTCGTTGCAAATAGGTCGAATTATTGAAAATCTACGTCAACGTGTGTGTGTGTGTGTGTGTGTGTGTGTTCTAAATGAAACCCACCACCCTTTCAATTACTTTTTTTTTTCTCCTCTGATAAGGATATGATTACTTCGCTTGGTTGGAACATTCAATGTTCAATTTTTCACATTCAGTTGAAAACGAAAGAGAGAGAGAGAGAGATTTCGAGTGATTTTGATTGAAATTGAGCGTGGTGAATCATCATCAATCGAGCTCAACGCGTATTACCGAATGAATATGCATTCAAACAAACCACCTACATACGTTTATTTGCATAAGTCTTTGTGTAGATAGGTAAATAGATAGATAGATATATATATATACATACATATATACATATAATACATATGTTCGAGAAAGATTAATCGATCCTTTATCGCGAGTTATATTTTTCTTTTTAAATTCTTATTCATAAACTGTGGTTGGTAGGTGATGATATTTTAAAAGAGACTATGAGAGTATCCATTTTAACATTTTTTTAACATAAAAGAAGTTACTCTTGGATAACGTTTTTATTATCTCTCTTTCTCTCTCTCTCTCTCACTTTTCTTGTCTTTATTTTTTTTGTTGTTGTTTCGCATAAGAGTAAAGTTTGTCGTTGCTCGTAGGTCGGATCTTCGTAGGTATAGCGAACGATAAGCTAGGCGAGTTCCGGCAACGGTGTTACGGTTGTTGTATCCTTTCTCGAGAGAGAGACAGAGAAAGAAAGAGAGAGAGTGAGAGAGTGAGAGAGAGATATCCTGTGGGAATAAACAACTGCGATATCCTAAGGGTGTTTTACCTGTCCCTGCGGTGTTTGCGTTCGGAGAAAATTTGCATCCCGCCAAGGCTCGAAAATTTGCATAAGTATATGTGAACTGTGGAAGACTAACCTCGGGAATAGGCAAGGCACGTTGACGTATGTATCTTTTCGTAACCTTCACTTTTCTTACGAATCGATATAATCAATTTTTTTGAACAATATTTCGACATTTATTTTCTATCTAATCGTTTCCAAAACGTAATCCAAAATTCTCCCCCACACCTTTTTTTTTTTAAATCTAATTAAAATATCTAACAATCTATCGAATAGAATTATACGATTTTGATTAGATCAAAGAGAAAATATTTTGTAATTGAAAGGAAACAAATTATTCGTCATTAGAAAATATATATATTTGACGTAAAAAAACTTACCATGGGTTGAACCGAATCGAAGGCCAAATTATCGATACCTGTAGTCATCTTGAACGTTTATCTAAAACACAAACATACACAGACAAAAGAAAACAATAAATCGTCAACGTTAACAAAATATATCAATTATTTTGTAATATCAATTCTTTTACTAATAAATATATTATATCATTCGAATTTTTGTTTCTTGATAATAATTAAAAGCTTTACTATTGTAATATCCATTATAAATAATTTGTATCACGGATTTTCAATCTATAATCGTGATCACTCGATGATGATAGGATTATAGTCATCGTCGTTCATCTCGTTGACGAACGAACGAACGAACAAACGTTCACCAACGTTACAAAACACACTATACCGTAATTTTGGGATAAGAGTCAGGAAATAACGATCGTGCGTATATCCACCGTTATCTTCGTTAACCATGAAATTTCCGCTATTTGCCTAAGCGTTTACCAATCGCGGACGCGTTCATCGATAACGAGTTGTTTCAACCTCTGGTAACGCGTGTTTGCGGACCCGTGCAAGTTAATTCAATGACCATCGAACAACCGTTCTTACCGATTATAATCGAATCAATCTTGTTAAAGGGATAGATAGGACGACGTTTGTAAAATTGGTTGAGTTGGTTTGAATAAAAATGAAAACAAGAAAAAAAGAAATAATCCACGAAGGGGAACGCAAACGAAGTTCGAAAAATTTACGTGTGTGCGTGTGTTTTTTTCTTTTTTTTTTTTTTCGATATTAAATATTTCAAATATCGATATGATTTTTCAAAGATCTTCTCTATGTTATTATTAAATAAAACGTTTGAATATATCTATGGTATAACGTTAAATTACGTTATGGGGTCGCGAATACGCATCGGAAAGATTCTTCTTGGGAGAGTAAGACAATGTTTGATAGGTGCGAATGAACGTTAATAGAGCTCATGGTTGTCCGAAGTAAAAGGATAATAGGCCTACTCGCGTTGGTTAAATTATTATGCATTGACCGTGATATTTTTTTCGAGCACGTCTCTTCTCGAATCAGTCGACAAATTCACGCTAGGTTTTATCGCATATTTACATATTAGGTGTCAAATGTTTGTCACGGTTGATATACTTAAACTCGAAATATATATTCTTTTAATTATACTCTTTAAAACAATTACAAGGATATATATATATATATATTTATTTTTTTTTTACGATTGTGATATTTAAACGAAGGTAAAATGAAAAATCATTTTCTACGAAAACAAAATGAGAAAACAAAATGAATATAGAAATAATACAATATTATAAGAGTTATATTATCTTAAGACGTTGGTTATTTTGTAATGAACAAAAATATAATTAATTATCAGGCGGATGCAGTTTTTTATTGAGATGTACGTGTATCGAAGATATAAAAATAGAAAAAAAGATTAATCGAAAGTCAAGGACTTATAGATTACAAATAATTCCATCATTAAGAACGAATTTTTACACGTATATTAGATAACGAAATAATATAAACGATGAATATAATTGTCCGTAAAATAATAAATAAAAAATGTCATGTTTTTCTTTTTTTTCTTTCCTCTAAAGATATAAGCTTATACAAATAACATTTATGAAAAGTTTTACGTCAATTATGTAAGAGTTAGATAAATTAGTAAATAATTGTTTGTTCTTCGGCACACGTTGTTGTGTCATATTTCATTGCTTAATATTTTTCCTTGAAATATTCGTTTGTTGTTCGTAAAAAAACGTGCACTGTTAAAATGATAAAAAATTAAAATAAATAAATATATATATATTGTGAACGGTCGGGAAATTTCCAAAACGGACAGAGAAAACGTGCCGAAGACTGAACGTAAGGGCTCTCGAGCGGGACCATCTTTAAGTTCAACACGATTTCCCCATTAGTAACCTTTCTACCGTTTTTTTCCACGTGATTGCGTACACAGAATTTACTTTTTCTTTTTTACGATCTTAAACGAGTTACTCCTTTTTTTTTTTTTTTTTTTGTAAATTTCTTTTTTCATTCAAACGAGAGATACTTTTTTAATTTTTTTTCGAACGATAAATATTCGTACTATTTTTCTAAGTTTCGTTAACGAATTGAAAGTGTGGAAAGAATAGACAAAAAAAAAAAAAGAAACGAGGAAAAAGAAAAAGGTAATAAAGAAACTTTTCGTGTGTGATAAAATATTGAAGAAAAATTATCTACGTCTCTTTGTGTCACATGACGTAAAAGATTTTCTTTACGCTTTAGCTGGCATAGTAATCGACTAGCCTTGACATAGAACTAAAAAAGGAAGGTCAGTCGGTGGAATAATCGATCTAAAGCTGAGAGATAAGATATGTAAAAGTATACGAGGAATTTGATCGTGTATATGTCTGTATATTAAATACAGTTTCTTTTTACTTTAGCCATGAACATTTCAATCATCTGGAGAAACATTTAGGTCATTTTTAATCTTTGAAAAAAAAAAAATAAATAAATAAACTATATAATATATATATATATATACACACGTTCACACACACAATACGTTTGCAATCCTTGAAAATCATAAATAACATACAAAGTTCGATTCACCTGAAACGTATAATTTCTTTCCGACATTAATTCTATCCTTCGATAATAATGTTTGCAATATTTGCGTAATATCCGCTATTTTTTATTCTTTTTCTATTTCTTTTTTTCAGTAACAACCACAACGAGAAGATTCTTGATTACAATTTGCCACAAATCTCTTATCTAACAACAAATAAAGTAAAAATCATATCGTTAAATTATAAAAATGTTATGAAAGGAAAAGAAGAAGCACAAGAAGAAGAAAAAAAGAAGAATGTAATTTTAAGCAGATAAGATAAAAAGTGCAGCACTTTTTAATAGCGAACACTTTAAATTCTTTCTCGTCCAGGCACTTCTGGGAGACACTCGCGTATTTCATTCTCGTTTACCTGTCAGTTTCAGGCAAGATAATTTAGTGGGGTATACGAAAAATCTTACGTAATCAATTTCCACGCGTGTCTCACCTCTCTCTCTCTCTCTCTCTCTCTCTCTCTCTCTCTCTCTCTCTTTCTCTTTCTTTCTCTTGCACTCACGTTCACGAAGGTATATATATATAACGAAAGACTTTTAACTCAGGTAATATTTAATCTAAATATCGCGTAAGGTACGAGATGCACTCAATTAATTTATATCATGGTGGTTACACCGTTATATCATTCTCGAGATGGATAATAATCTTAGAGAAATATTTGAGATACATTTCAGCGTATTTTTCAAGGGTTGTTGGAACAACGAACGAGCGTTCGTTACCTCTAGGGATTAATATTTGAGAAAGACCAACCAACGTGTTGAAAATGATCGGAACGTGTGCTTTTAACGTGTTCGTACTCAAAAAGTATTCTCTAATGGTAACATACAAAATTGTCGAAAAAATTCATTTTTCAATTTGATAATAATAACGAATTGACTTACCTTCGATACGAACAAGATGTTCACAACTTTTCTATTTAGAATTTTTTGTTGGTTTTTTTTTTCTCGTAACGAATTCAAATTTAAAGAATAAGAAATGAACCGATAACAAAACACGACAATTTGAAGGATATTAATGATAATTTGAACAAAAAAATATATAAGAGAGAACAGATAGAGTTTGAATTTCAGTGAGGACACATTCTTCGTTTAAATTGTGTGACATAAAAGCCGAGACACAAGGAGAAACCACCGCTAATTAATTTGCATTCGCTCGACCGTTCAAAGTGTTCATTAAAAGCGTTAAAATACAAACGAAAATGTGACTTTTTTTTTATTGTTGGGTTTTTATTTATTTTTTTTTTCTTCTTTTCTTACGAAAAGCAACAGAATCGTTTGCTTTGGAACGATACGTATACACAATTCCGACGCATTTTTCTCGTCATATATTCGTATACAAGGAATTTGTATCTACCTTTTCTTCTTTTTTATTTCTAGGTAAATGATAACGAGCACGCTTTTTTTAACCTTTGTCAAAGAGAAATGGTTTGTCTTTTTTTGTTTGTTCGTACGTGCGTTATTATCGTCGTTGAAAAAGACGAACGATATATATATATATATCTATGACAATTTTTCTTTTCTTCTTCTAATTAATTTTAATTACGAGACACACTGTGTATTATCAATGAACGAATATTGGCAAATTTTCTGGTGAGTATCTTTGTTAGAAAAAAAAAAATATTGCAACTTCATTTTTATTATTTTCAAATGTTATTTTCGGTTAGTCAAAAAACAAGAAAAAATAAATCTCTCTCTTGAAAAATAACAAATAATAATAATAATAATAATAATAATAATAATAATATTCGTTCCACACTACGGTTATTTTATTTTATATACATAGATAATATTATCCGTGCCACGTTTCGTAAAAACCGGTTATCCAGTTGTGGTAACACCTTTCTTAAAATGACTATAATATATAAACGACACACACACGTTACGACGATGTCTCGTGAGTTCGAACATAAGAGGACTGACTCTTATTCACCAAGACGTTCAATGTTTATAAGATCCCTAAGAGTCACACAGACGACTTTACGTTTAGTTAGAGAGAAGGGGCCAAGAACACGCATGCATTCGTTTTTTCTTCTTTTTTCAACACAACCATAATTTTCTTCTTTATTATGTCGCTAAATTTTGCTTTTTTTTTAGATAAAATTGTATCGAACGAACATTACGATTTTACGATAAATATAATAGAATCGCGTGCACAATAATTGGCATATACTTTTTATATATATATATATATATATATGTCTAAGTATTACAATTAAGAATATTTATATCCTACTTTCTTTTCTTTTTTTTTTTTTTTAAACATTCCATTTGTCTAATATATAATATTTATGTTAATATTAGAGTGGACACAATAAATTACCTAAAACACATGATATATGCTATATTAAACACACGTTACTTTCCTTGTGTTTTCAAGCGAATCTTTGTATGATAGACTTGTATAACTTTCACCGGAAATGCAACTACTTTTCGAGATTAAAATTATAATCTTCTTATAATTAATTTGAACAAGATTACAAATTATATTAGTAAAATTTTGTTCTATACCATGTATACCGTGAAATAATAATTATTTAAAAAAAAAAAAAAACAAAACGTATATAAATTACGTATTTATATACGATTTAAATGATATAAAAATAAATGATATAAATGATAAAAAGAATAACGAGTAAAAGCTATGGACAAACTTTGAACCAATCGAGTCATCTCCAAATAGTACAAGTATTATCTTTGCTAGCAGTTACGATTGTATCACCTGTATATGAAAATGCACAACTAAATACATCGTCGACGTGATCCTCGAGTTTCTGCACGCAATATCCGGATTCTATAGACCATAAACGAGCAGTTTTGTCCAAAGAAGAGGTCAAAAGGTGGTGACCGCTTGGACTGAAACAAACTGGGACGATGCGAATATACGAAAAGTGAACTTTGATTTTCAAAGAAAAATTCTTGGTGATTTTAAAAGGTAAGGGATTAATAAAAAAAAAAATAAGATATACTTATAATATTACCTTTCGAAACTTCCTCTCGATGACCTTGCATGATCGAAAGTTGTTTAAAATCCGTATTGGTGTCCCAAACTCTTGCTGTAGTATCACTGCTAGCTGTGGCCAATTTCTTGCCTTTGTTATCAAAGGTCAAGTCGAGAACTTCATCGTCGTGGCCCAATAACGTAGCCAGACAAGTATTTTTCCTGGTGTCCCAAATTTTAGCGGTTTTATCCATCGAAGAGGATGCTATCAGAGTGCAATCGAAATTGTATAGACAATTGGATAGTTCCGAACGGTGCCCGATCAATACGCAAACTCGTCTAGATAATAAAAGAAAAAATTCACGGATAAAAGATATTTCTCTTCTTTTTTCGAAAATTACAGTAAAAAAAAAAAAAAAAAAGAAAAGAAAAAGGGAAATAAAATTGTAACTAACGTAAAAGTCCTTGTATCCCAGATGCTTACGGTGCCATCGAAGGAACCCGTTATCATCTGATTTCCGTCCTCGTTGTAATGAAGCGCAATTATTTCCGCCGTGTGACCCTTCAGCAAACCCAATTCTTGACCTGTCGAATTGGCCTCCATTCAGATCCCATCTTTATTCTCGTTCTTTCGATAAAAACGAAAAAACTTCTATTCAAACTTAACATTTAACATCTAATCTATGTTTATTCTTTCAACGTGTTCTCTCTCACACGGATACTCGAGATTCATTTGTTGTCCCAGAAAATGTATTTTTTTTTTACCTGTCGTAAGATTAAATATCCTTGAAGTAGAATCGAGAGAACCAGTAGCCAATTTATTTTGTACGGGTGAAAATTTAGCTACCACAACCTCACCTACGTGACCCCACAGTGTAAGCAAACAATGACCAGTACGTGAACACCAAACGTTTGCTGTTTTATCGAAAGATCCGGTTACGATTTTGTCTCTAGATAAATATGATAAATGATGATTTTAATAAATGACGTTTATTATTTTGTAAAATTGTTATTAGATCAAACTTACGATATCGGGTTGTTAAAGGAAACGGCATAGACAACGTTTTTATGGCCTTCGAGAGTAAGTAACTCCTCTCCAGTGTCAATGTCCCAAACTTTACAAGTTCTGTCGTAGCTTCCTGTCAAGCATCTATATTAAACAACAACATTTATCTTTATCTACTTTTATATTAATATTTATATATATATTTTTACACACACACACACACAAGATTTATATTAGATAAATTAATGAATGTATTGTTTAATGAGATACAACGGATAATATATTACCCGAATTTTATATCGACCGACCTTAATCGATAGTACCTTTTACCTAATTTATCGAACGCTATGTTAGTTAAAGGAAGAAGATGTGTTCTAAGGGTCTTATGTTTATAATAACGCTTCACGTCTGCGTTGCACACTTTGGCCTGTAATTTCTCCAATGTTTCCACTAACTGGTCCATTACACTTTCGGTTATTACTGGCTCACTTGCTTTTATGCTCTCTGCCAGTGCTTTTATGTCAGTTCTGAAAGAATAAACCTTGCGATTTAACATTTAACAAAACTTACCATTTGGAAATAATCTTGAAACTGTTTTTTTTATCTTTCTATACTAAAAAAAAAAAAAAGAAAGAAAAAAAAGCAACAACATTCACTTGTTCATCTTGAATTTGTTCATTTCAATTATAATTATAATGATAGAACGTTTCAAACCTCGATATAAAAAAATATATATATATATATAAAATAAAGAAAGGTATATTAAAAGACTCGATAGTTTTTATAGATTACTATGAGGAACGTTCTTCTATAGGGGAATGGCAATAAAGTGAAAAATTCAATTACTCAAGGGACAGATCCAACAAGTCGATCATCTTAGTTTTGACGTCGCCACCTTGTCTGTATTCCAAGGCGAGACCTGTAAAATGATTTAAAGTTGAAAAGATGTTAAATTTCATAGAATTAACGATTAAACGTTAGACGAAGCAATTTACCTTTTATACTTAAAACATCCTCAACTTTACTTACCTGGTGGAAAGTAACGGAGCAAAAATCTTAACAGCCTCATGTGGACATTCCAATTACGTGCAGGACAAGCTTTATAAGACGAAGAAAGCAAGATTGAAAGAGAGAGAGAGAGGATAAGAGGGTGATTACAAACGAAAGGGAAAGTTAGGTACGCGTATTTAATTATAAAACATAATTACAAGTCTTGGAACTGAAATTAATCGGATGACTAACCCGACACACTTCAGAAGAGAAGGAGGAGGATGCTTTTTCTATTTTTTTTATCACAAAGGAAAGCAGCACCTTGGCAGCACCTATGCACGTTACTGATCTTCTATTGAAATTCCTTTTGCGTGTTCGTTAAATAAAAAAAAAGAAAAAAGATAATAGATAATCGTAGAAGGATTCAGCGTTACCAAGGTGCGCTTGATCGATTACGCTACTCACCCCATACATGCGAGAGTTGTCCTAAATATTTCTCAGTATTTTTATAAATCATTATTTATTTATTGGAATTTATTATTATTATTTCTTTTTTTTTTTTATATCCATGTAAAAATAATATAACGCATAATGGAGTGTTATAAGATATTCAAATTTGGGTTATTTCTAAAAAATGAATATTATTGAATAATTTAAATGTGTAACAACTCGATATCTTTGACCGATCGATTATCGAAACTGCCATCTAGGAGTCTAAAAAGATAACTCTTAAGGTTAATTTAAAGAAAATCTTATTTTATAGATGAAGATATAAATAATAATATAAATTTTGTGAATTTTTTTTTTAAAAGGAAACATATTGTTCTGTTTATTCATAAATGAATACGGTTTTTTATTTATTCATGAATTAGCCCAATATATTCATGCTTTTTAAGATAACTTCGCTATTATATACCACCATAAGCTTAGAACCAAAACTTAAACGTTAATAGTACTATTAAGATAAGGGTGCTAAACGAAAAGCAAAAGTATAGCAAGATAAGTGCAATAAATAAAGCATAAGCACCCCAGCATGCAACGTGCAACATGCAACATGTAACATGTAACATACAACATAATTATATTCTCTTATAAATAAAAAAATATATACCATTAATAATAAACGGATTTAAAAAAAAAAAAAGAATTGTAAATAACAGAGATAATGAATTTTGATTAGATTATAAATATACAATCAAATTTGGTAAAAACATTTACCCGCCATATTTTACCACATATATTCATTCATCGTATTCTAGTACTACGTGAGTCAATGACGTATTAATCATTTATCGTAATACAAATGTGATACTTCACGTGTGAGTATAAATACATTAAATTTCATTAAAAACTTTCATAATATAATATCAAATTTATTAAAATATATATTTTCTAGTCTTATTTTACTTGTATCAATCGAAATTTCACATTTATTATACTTTACGTAATTTCTTATTTCTGATAGGTAGAAGGTGCCTTCTTTCGTATAAACCCATAGATATTAAAAGAAACAAAAAGTAATTTATAACATATATTATGGGTTTAGTGCGGTTAGTACAAAAAAGGAAGATTCAAGAAATATTATTATCATGGTATTTGCATGCTACCATTATTTAAATTAAATTTATTGAAATACTGATTGAGGTTATATATTTCATAGGTTAACCATTAAAGCTAGTCTAGTTGGTGGTATTATTTATTATTCTGTACAAGAAGGTCTTTGGTCAAAACATGATGAAAGTCTTAAGGTTTATGATAAAATACATAAAAATGTAGATCCATATTTAAAGGGTAGTGTACCTACAGAAATTACCAAAGGGGTGAGTTGAAAAATTTAAATCGGTTTGGATTTGAAAGAACGTTTAATGATTACAATATCTTCTCAGATTCCATCGATACCCAATATCACAGATTTTAAACATTGGCTAACAACGAAATGGAATACAGGAGTTATAACGAGTATTAAATTTGTTGCGGAAAGTCCTTCGCATATTGCAAATGCTTATGAAACTGTTTCTAAATTTACTAAGGAAAAGACAGAACAGTTGACTAAAACTGAATAAATATTGTGTTCACTTTATTAGTCGTATTATATAAATTTTAGAAAAATATTTGTTATCGTCCTATCGCAATAAATGTTATATAATATATATATTATAGATTTACATTTTTGTGCAAGATATTTAATAAACATATTTGTTTTTTTTTCTTCTCTTTTTCATTTACATATTATACAATATAATAATAAAAATGATAAAGAACCATTGAACGTAACACAATAAATAAGCAATTTAATTTATTTTCATTAATCTTTTTAGTTACACTTAATTCAATTACATCGAAAACGTTTATATCGAACTAATCTTATCTTGTAAATATTTTACACGTTTAGCAAGTATATCATTTGCACTGAAGTTTTGGTAAGAAACATTTAATACCCTATAACCTTGAGCGATTAATAGATCATTATAGTATTTAGGCATTCCTAATATTTCTTCCTTTCCTCGAGAATAATCATGATAGTCATGTACCATTAACACTAACCTGCAATATTATTCTTGTTAAAAATCAATTCTTGTGTGTATAAACATAAATATTAATTATTACAATTATCATTTAAAACAATCACACACACCTCATATTCTTTGGACTGCTATCGACATATTTTACTAATCTATTATCTGAATCCACGCAGCTTTCTACATCTAAGAAATTAATAAAATATAATATATAATACTTTTAGTTTTCATTTATGTATATATTATCGTCCAAGTGGGAGATGCCGAGATTCACCGAAATGCGTAGGCATTGCCCACAATTAACACCTTGACTGCTACACGAGTTTTTGTGCACAGATTTTTGAGACTGTGTATACCGCTGTACTATGCGCACTTCTATAAATTGAAACTTACTCTATGCCAGTGTGTTATTATATAGGGCCCACTATTACTTATCGTAGTGGATATTCATAGAGATCACCATGGAAAATCTGTATTTTTTGTTCCTTATCGGAACATAAGCAGGTTTAAAACGAAATGTTTTATATTTGCTTTCTTACTTTATCGGTTTCTCACTTGTTATTCTACAGAATATTTAGGAAATGTAAGAAATATGAATACATTTCCTACATTACCGGGTTTTTTGGCGTTGTCAACAATGCCTAGGCATTTCGGTGAATCTCGGATTTCCCACTTGAACATATATACCAAATCAACATATATGTTGATTATGGTATATTATTATAATATGGTAACATATATACCAAAATCTTTTATTATTGATATAATGTAACTAATCATATATCTAAATTTATACAAAATATTTACCTATGTTAAAACCCATGTGTGTATTAATATTTGTTTTGAAACAAAGAGGATGTATTTGATGTAATGTCTCACTCAAAGCTTCAATGAGTTCTAATTTTTGTTTTTTGTATTCAACGACTATTGAAAATAAATCCCTGTTTTTATTATATGGACCTAAAAATGAAATATAATTTTTCAATGATATATATAACTAGTAATAATAATAAATTTATAAATCAGTATTTAACAAATTAATCTACCATCATAATCCTTCACAATAGTACGCACAGCTGCATTGATGTTCAATATCTTGAGCGCATTTATTTTACTCTTAATATTACGTGTATCTAAAAAATAACGACAATCGATAAATTACATACTTTTTTTGTATTAACTTCACAGTTATTTGAAGTTTTTTTAACCATCTGAATCTCAAGCAGCAAGGTTGTGCTGTTTAGATTTTTTTGTCGAAAAGTGGCACATTATAGAAATGCAATATGAAATTGATAAGTTATCTGGGATTCAAACGATTAAATACTTACTTATAATTCTTTCAATGAATTTATGATATAATACAGATGAAATTTGTTCCTTAGACGCTCTGTTCAAAAGTGTCAAAGACCATACAAAATCTAGCCACAACTGATTGTTTGATGTAATTTCAGGGGTTAATGAATTTATATAATCCTGTTTATAAAAAAAATAATATGCCATATGAACATAATTAATTTATAAATATCAAATATGATATTGAATAAATGATGATACCTGAAGATTATCCATATGTTTAGGAATATAACCAAACATAGCTAAACATCCCATAATCGAGGTCAAATCTTGAAACCTTAACTTTTCTAGATTATTATTGGCCCATAAGACAATGGTATCTAATACGTTATAATTTTTATACTTAAGTAATTTTAAGGACATTGCTATTGAACCCATAACGGGTCCGTTTTCATTCGCGAGTAATTCTTCGCGTAAAATAGACATTATTTTCTCCAATAACACCTGTAAATAAATAATTGATGTATTTTCAAACACAGCATATATATCTCATAATTGATAATTAAATGCGATCTATTCTATTACCTCTTCTGGATAATTTAAAACAGCCAAACTGTACAAAATATCTCCGCACATTCTTGTATTTAATTTCTTGCTGTACATAGCGATATTATAGGTCAATGTTTTTAACAGAGGTACATTTCTGTCATTTGTGTACGATAACGTTTTGAGTATCTACAAAAAACCAACCCAAGTATATGATAATAAGAAAAAAAACTAAAGATTACATTTTATAAATCATATCGGACAAACCTGAATTATTTTGGGTGTTGACAATGGTAAAAATCCAATGTTACTAATGGTATCCATTTTTACAAAATCTTTTTTAGTATCTACAGATGCAGAAGTTGATTTTTCTTTTTCTACGTCAGGTTTTAAATTAGAAATTTGACTGATAATTTGTTTAACTTGATCGATTGTTATATTTGGATCGTTCATAATACCGATCAAATCTTTAGTATTTGTAGTTTTAATTATTTTTTCATCTAAAGATATAAAAGAATTAGTTCTATTTTGTAATTTGTTTGAAGATTGCGATATCCGTGATACTTCTGTTTGTTGAATTGTGTTTCTTTGTAATACTTTTTCTTTCTTCGGATATTTGTCATCGTTTTGAATAACACTTTCTTCTTGCTACAAAAAAATATTCTTACATACATACATACATACCTACATATATATATATGTAATGTTAAATAGTTGAATAAGTCTTCACTATTTATACATAGTATTATAAAGAACAACAGTATTACAAGATTTACCTTACTTAAGTTATTGTGTTCAGGATTAATTATACTTGTACTCAATAACGAACTTAATCGCCAATACGGAAACGTTCTAATTGATGCATTAAATGAAGTTAAATTCAATGACAACATTTTAGTAATCTTTCTAATATTAATTTATATAATAATGTATATAAACCAATTACAAGGGTTATATTTTCAAAGTGACATTATAAGTTATCATGTAACCGCGACAAATTTATTAACACTTTTTAAATTATATAAATTATACTTAATAAATAAGAGTTCGTTAAGCGTATAATTTTTAATAAATTTTGAAGAATACTTTAGCATTGAAAAAAGTTTATTCCTGTTTAGGTTAAACCACGCAACGTGTGAAATAATAAAAAGGAAATTTATTGAAAACCGCCATCTATCTGTTAAATTTGTTATCTATTCATATAAAATTTCTAATGGTAAGTAAGAAATAATAATACCGGACAGATATAACTGGCAGTCGATAAAATCGCATTCTTTAATTTTTTTTTATATCGATAATAAAATTTTCTTTTTTACCGACCGACCTTTTTTTTTTACCTTTACCTCTACTCCGCAGAAAAATAAATTTACAAATTAAAAATGTTTGCGCTTATTGCACATTATATGTAACATACTTTTTTGAAAAAAATATGTTTTGATGAAGCCTTTTAGAGCGTGACATTTATTATCAGCGCCTATAATTAGTTGCTTTTTTCTTATACATTAAGATGAAATCAATTAAATTATATGAAAAACACAAGAATTGATATTGTTGTTGAATTTTTGTCTGCACCTGTATATACAATAGTTAATGTATATTTTAACATTCTCTTTCAATAAGTCAATCAATTACGATTCATTAAAAGGTGCGACGAGCAATTAAAATGCGAAGATGAAATTCATCGATCCAGTCCTAATTCTGTCAGGTCAATGAGCCTAATTGTAAAGAACCGCGCCCTTAAACAAACACTACGAAATGATCTATTTACTCGAAGGATTATTGTCTAGATTTGCATTGAAAAGTATCCTAAATTAATAACGCGAAAACGTTCTGACAAGAATATATTTTTCTTGATTAAGTTACTAATTTTCATGCTTCTTGCTTGACGATATCTTAATGATAAAAATCTAAATACAATATTATATAATAAAATCTGAAAAGATAAGTATAAATAAAAGCAAGTATTTTATTTGTATCATTGAAAAATAATATATGCCTATATTTATGAGCCATGAAATTTCGTTAAATAAAAATTAATTGACTAAATGAAAATGTAATATTTCTCAACTATCATATCGATCTCGCGTTTTCAAATTTATGGCGCGAACGGGTAAAACATTTAACTGTTCCTAAGACAATGAGATCTCATTAAAAACAAAACAAAAAAAAAACAATTAAACGAAAGGAAATTTAAGTTTTGTTCCCCGTCCATAAATGTTGAATTATAATTCAAACGAAACAAAAAAAAGAAAAAACTATGAAATAAATCTTCTACGATAATATACCCTCATAGCAATTAAAGAGTAATAATAAATGTAAAAAAAAAGAAAAGAAAGAAAGGAAAAAAAGAACGTAAAAAATCTTACATACGAAAAAAGAGAGGGAACGAATTAATCGAGTATAAAAAAAGAAAAACGGACAATAATTAACATTTTTGTTTTTTTAAATTGATAAGTCGCAAAAGCTGATAATGGTGTTAGTGTATCACATACTATCTACCTGCCCGTGACATAATATATGATACGTTGGATCACGTCAATATTCTCCCGTCGTCATTGGTGTACAACACCAACTCCAAGCAAAGAAAACCGGCGAACCCGTCCACGTTTCTTCGACAGTCGTCATTTAGGACCGGCAACGTGCAGTGAGTGCTCCTGAACAATCGAATTATCTGTTAGGATACCTTCCAAGATGGTCAATCGTATCACTTCAATATCTTTGATAGTAGGTCAGTATAAATCAAGAGATCAATATCTCTATATCCATACATTTTTTATTATTATATTTATTTTTTAATTATATAACATATCCAATGACATATGTTTTAATGTATTTAATGTAAGAAAAAGAAAAAAGAAAACAAACAAAAAAAATATATATATTTGTTAATTTTATAAAAACCCCCCTTAAGAGTTGATTAATAATTTAAAATTGATTATATATGAAATTTATATTTTATTATTTAACTCTCGTATATTATACTTTCGCATTTATTATTAAAATTTTACAATTTTTATTCTACATATTTATAATATTTCTCTTTTTTCATTAATACAATTAAATATTAATTGTATTATTGAAGAGCAATGTTTGAAATGTTTCGAATGCAACTTGCATTAGATCAATGAATTAATATTAAATATAATAATCGATCATATTACAAATAATTAATAATTAAAATAAAAAGTAATAATAATGTTTATATATATATAGCTGTACTTTTCCTTTTCTAATGCGCGGTAAGAGTTATAATCTTGTTTATGTCTTTGCTAATTAACACGTAGTAAATAGTTCGATTGTACGCATTATACGATGAAACACCTTCTTCATTCTCAAATATCGCGATAATTACTTTCGTTTCTCTATTGAAAAAGAGACCAACACGATGATCAATCGATCTTACTCGGAACAATAGTATTCTTCGTAATATTTCTTTTTTCTCTTTCTCCTTTTTTTTTTTTTTTTTTTTTTTTTTTTTTATTTGTTCCTACGTTAATCGTTGAAAAATAATCGAGAAGATGGTTAATAAGCATTCAATTGCAGCTGTCAACAACAAGTGTGTTGCTTGTAATAATCGATTCTATCTAACAATAAATAACATATATATATGGTGCATCGGTAATTATGAGAAAAAAACTAATCGAAAATATACATATTTTACGATTTATTTTATCTATAATTATTAACACCTATTATTGATTTAAAAAAAAAAAAAAAAGGAAATTTCGACGATTGATACGACGGATTAAAAATTAGGTGAAAATATTGTATCGCTTAAATAATAATAAACAAAACTTAATCATCTTGGATTGTTTTGATCTCATTATTCGTTTATTTTCTATTATTAAATGCTATTTCTTTTTTCTTCCATTTGTCAAATAAATTATATAAAATAGATTTGAACAATTATTTCTTTTTTTAACTTTCGATCTACGATTGCCTTAATTTTATTTTCCATTAGAATGATTTTGTTGTATCGATATGTGCGAGATGAATAAATGATAAGATATTAAATTAAAAAATCAATTTTTTCGATCCGTGATTGCCCTAATTTATTTTACGTTAATGTTATTTGAATTATAAGATCAAAATCAGAAAGAAATATTAATGTTTCAAAATTATTTCACTTAATACGCTGTCATAATTACCAGAACATATATATATATATATATACATATATGTATATGTGTGTGTATGTGTGCTTATGTATTGTTTAATCGTCTTCCTAATTAACATCGTTTAAAATACCACTTGAAGTGTAATCGAGCAATTATTAAACCACGACCGGTTCGATTTTTTCTCGATTATAATTTCTCTCATTTATCTAATTAACTTTGACCGAACAATTTGCTCGGATCAAGTATTATTACATAATTTTTTTTTCTTAATGAATATCTTCTTCATTTTTTTTTTTTTCTTTTTCTTATCCTTTCTCTTTTCAAATTATGATAAAATTTCTTTTGTAATATAAAAAAACAAAATGATATAATCTCGTGATATATAAATATATATATACGTTTAGTATAATAATGGATATAATATTTATATTGACATGATCTGTAATATGTAGATCATACGTATATGATAGATAGATCGCGTGTTTTTCATTTCCACAAGCGTACGTTCGTTCTTTATCGTTGAACGATCCGAGCACGGATCATAAAATTGAGCTAGTTCGTTTCCGTAAAATTGCTCGGGAATGAGAATGATGCACCATCGTCGGTGATGTGTTAGTTACGAAGAAAGAAATAACTCCTACGATTAAATAATATAATAATTTTCAAAGTTATTTTTTCACGTTATTGATATGAAACGTATAATTTATTATTATATATAATAAATTATTATATTAATATAATAATAAATTATACAATCTAAAAAATCAGAGAAAATGTTAATACAAAAATACGATTAATTAAACCAAAAAAAAAACCCATTTTTTCGCGTCATTCTTAATTAGATGAAATGAAAGAAAAAAAAATAAGAAAAATGAATTATCAAAATTTTTAAATATAATTCTAAATATCAAAAATAGAGTCTTAATGAAGAATACGAAGAATCCACGCAAAAGTGTGTGTTTGTGTGTGTGTGTAACCGAGCGAATTTTTTACGTAATTCGAACGTACACATAGAATGTGAAACAAAATTAAGTAAAAAAACAAATGTAAGATAAATGAATTAAGAATAAATTTAATTAACAGATCGTGTGGGGCAATTTTTTGTATAAGAATTGGAACATGCATAATTTAATACAAATACTATAGAAAAAGTAGAATGATAAAGTATAGCAAATATATAAATATTAAATACGTAAACGTAAATCGAGCATAAAAAAACAAGCTAAATATAGAATTAAAAAAAGAAGAAAAAAAAAGTAGAGGAAGAAAGGAGAAAAAAAATAATGAGCTTTAACGAGTAATATTTGCCATTAGCGTTGCCTGTTGATTACCCTCGTATTGCTAATTAAAAACGACTCATTGACTCGTCAAAAATTTAGTGCTCACTGAATTTAATATTTTAATATTCAATTTGTATATATATATATATATGTATTACATACATTCGATTAAATAATGATTATTATCATTATTATTAATATTATTATTGTTATA
>NW_014569566.1:907102-914875 GCF_001313835.1 Polistes canadensis | reverse complement strand
TTTTTTTTTTTTTTTTTTTTTATTGTTCACTCGTTAAGGCATCAGACTTTTTATTTTAAATATTTCTACAATGTACTATATTATATATTATACATTTTTTGTTTTTCTTTTGATAAATATTTTCTAATACCATAAATTTATATTTGAACATTCCCCTCGTTAACTATAATTGTAATTATTCGTTATTTTTCAATTGAAATTTTAGGATACGGAAGGTTTCATTACGGTTTGATGTTCCTCTGCGGTATGATGTTCCTTTCCGTAGGTTTTCAAAATGGAATAAGTGCTTATATCCTACCATCGGCACAATGCGATTTGAAATTGTCTTCCGAAGATAAAGGTCTCTTAAACGTTGCTTTTCTCATAGGTATTAACCAATTATTATATCATTTGATTATATATTTTACATAAGTGTTATCACACAATTAAAATAATCGCGTTTGAACGATTTACTTTTTTTTATTTTTTTTATTATTTTCTTTTTATAGGTGGAGTCATCAGTTCACTCGTATGGGGTATTTTCGCGGACGCTTATGGTAGAAGGAACGTTTTATTATTGACACTTATCAGTGACAGTATTATATCAATTATTTCGAGTTTCTCACAAAGTTTCAGCACTTTACTGATATTTCGTATTATGAACGGATTCACGTTAGTATATTTAAATCATTAAAAAGAAAAGAAAAACACAATTGTCTAAATTAAAATCAGAATTTGACGATTGGTTGAACTGTATATTTTTTTTTATTTTTCTAAACAGAATTGGTGCACCGGGATCATTGATCTACACTTATTTAGGTGAATTTCATCCGGAAAAATATCGAGCTAAAAGTATTTGTTACGTTAGCTTTTTCTGGACACTTTCTTGGCTGATATTACCTGGTAATTTATTTATTTATTTATTTATTTTTTTCTTCTCATTCCAATCGGTTCAAGGAATTTTCTTTTTTTTATCAATAATGTATATTTACAGGTTTAGCTTGGGTAATCATACCTTTATCAATTTCCATCGAGTTCAATGGTATTTCTTATAATTCATGGAGACTTTTATTAGCAACGATTAGTCTGCCAACATTTTTGGTAGCTATGGTTACCTTGACTTATCCAGAAAGTCCGAAATTTTTAACATCCCGAGGACAAACGGACGAAGCATTGAGAATTTTACGAAAAATTTATGTCATTAATACCGGTAGAAAAGAAGATGATTATCCGGTAAGAGAGAAAGAAAGAAAAATGATACATTTTATATTGAATTATTTAATTAATATTGAATTAATTGAATGATAAAGTATATTTAATTTATTTTAAAACAGGTGAAAGTTCTTTTGTCCGATAATATAGTTAATGCAAGAAAAGAGGGATCATCCTTATCGGCCATAAACACGTTTATGGTATTATTGAAAAATGTATGGTTTCAAATGAAATTTATCACATCTATGCCATTATTAAAATACGCCATACTTATTTGGACTATATTTTTCACCAATATGTTTGGGTTGGTTTACGCAAAATTTCTCTGAATAATATTCAATTATAACCCATTGAAAAACCCTTAATTGAAAAAATACGAACAAATGTAATTACAGACTATATTAATACTATTTGTTATAGGTATTACGGATTAGGTCTATGGCTTCCTGAGCTTTTCAATCGATTTGAAATTCACCAAAACCTTCATCCAAACGCAAGCATACCCGTTTGCGATTTAATAAGAAATATGGAAATATTAAATCAAACGACTATGAAACCAACAACGTTGAACGAATCGGTTATCTTATTTCCATTGATGAATGAGACTGAAGAATGTGTTAGCACTATGGATAAGAAGGTCTTTATTAATGCGTTAACGATCAATGCTGTTTGTTTGCTAGGCAATATAGCATCTGGTTACTTCGTAAATCGAGTGGGTCGTAGAACGATACCAGGTGAATAAACCAATTATCATAGAAATCTATTTACAATTACGATTAATATTACATTGTGTTATTTTATTTAATCTCATCGTTATTTTTCTGATTATTCTATTTTGTTTTTGTATTTCTTTATTTTCAGTAACAACGATGTTGGTGGCCGGAATATTTGGTTTGGCAACATATTTCGTTAAATCGTCCTTGCAAATACTCGTCGTCACTTGTATATTTTCACTGGCAATAGCAACTGCGAATTTTGTAATAGGAAGCATAGTAGTCGATATATTTCCAACGCATGTTGGTGCGATAGCTATCTGCATGATGACATGCTTCGGCAGGCTTGGTGCCATCGCGAGTAATTTGGCCTTTGGTATGCTGCTCGATATCAGTTGCGAGGTACCAATATTTTTGGTGGGAAGCGTTGTTATCGGTAAGTTAATGATTATCTTTTTCATTATTATAATCATTTATTATCATTATGCAATTATAATTATAATGTATCGCTTTCTCAGAATTTATTCATGTGATTTATTTATCTGAGATTTCATTTGTCTTATTTTATTTTTTGTTTTCTAGTCGGAGGCTTCCTTGGATTATTACTGCCATTGAAAAATAGTTGAGGATCATTTCGACAAACGTGAACAACAATTTAAAAAAACGTTCGTCTTAATCATATGTTTTTTTTTTTTCTCTCTCTCTTCTATAGATATTTTTTATCAATCGTCAATTTCTCGTAATCTGCAATGCTAGTCTCGTAGTTGTTTAAAATTGATTTTTATTATGAGGGCTATCGTTATGGATCGGGAGATCCTTAAAATAATTTTATTTATTGAAAGTAGGCTGTATATACAATACATAGTATGGAAAGTATATGAATAATGCAATAAGAACGGTAACATTTAACTTTCGCTTAAAAGGAAATGAAATTTTTGTTCTTAAGAATATTATTGTTATAAATCACTGTGTGTATCGACGGAAAACAGTTGTAGTAGAAATCTATCATTATCGACTAAGTCTTTACCGACTGTACATTACCGACCGTTCTTACCGATAACTTATCGACATTAATTCAAAGTGCTGCCATCTTGTTAAAAAACAGACCAATTATTATAGTACAATATCGTCGATAAGTCAGGTCTCTATATCTTTGATATAGCCATTTATTTGACAATAATGTAATAAGGAAAAGGATCAACGTTAAACAAATCGATACGAATGAATTTTAATATTAAAAAAATGAAATCGATCATTAAAATAATACTCATTTCTGTGACATAAGAACATATGCCAAATGTTAATAAAACAAGAAAATTTACTTCAAGCGTTTAAAATTGAATCAATTGACAATCTCATCGCAAAGAAAAAAAAAAGGAAAAAAAAAACCACTTTCGACTAAATCTGCTAATTAATTTTTATGTTAAACATTGATGATCGGTTGGTTGTGGTCAATAACGAGTCTATAAAAAGAGGAATTACAAATTTGTAATTTTCATTTATTATTATTATTATTATTATTACGTGTTTCCTTTTTTTTTTGTCTTCTCGTAAAAATGAAATGGGAGAAAAGATTTTTTTCTCGATCTTCGCAATACAACGCAACAACGATCGCCATAAATTGGACACTCGTGTTTTTTTACTATCTCTCTCTCTCTCTCTTTCTTTCTTTCTCTGTCTCGTCAGGTTTGGAATTGAATACAATAATGTTATATTGAAAATAATATGGTGAGTTTGTTTTTTTTTTCTTTTTCTTTTTTTATATATCTTCGGAGAGGTATTCTAATAATATCGTTATTTTGTTTATTCTACAATCGCTCATATATTCGATAATCGTTTGTTGTGTTTCTTTGTCTTATGATTCGTTAACCATTATTATCATCATCATCATCCTTATCATCACTATCATCATCATCATCATCGCCATTGTCATTATAATCATCGTCGTCTTTATTTAATCCAACAACAATTTAATTAATATATGCGTGCACACGCATGCACACTTTCATATATATATATATATATATATATATATGATATTTTATACACAATATGTACAAGTAAATTTCTCGCTTTTTTCCCTTTTTTTCTTTTTATTATTTTTTTTTTTTTTATATATATTTTCTCTTCTCTATAAATGTCCGACATTTTGCACGAATCGTAATTGCCGTGGTAAAAGCGTGTCGTCGTTTCATTGCGCGCAAATTTGAAGAACCGAAGGAACGAACGTTCTTCATCTTCTTATTATCCGAATCGAATAAAGGCTTGGCTTTGAACAACCAAAATATTCCACCCAAAAAAAAAAGAGAAGAAACGAAAAGATAATATGTTTGTTGTGTATGTGTATGATGTACGTGTGTGTTGCGTGCAAGTCTCTCTCGATTTTATGTTCTACATCGAATCGTTTCGATTCGTTCGAGAAAAAGAAGAAGAAGAAGAAAAAGAAAAAATAAAACAAATTTTTCTAACTAAATTACAAAGAGAGAAGAAAATGAAAAACAATGAAAGATAATCAAACAAAAATTCTTTTTTACAATATTCCTTAAACCACCCTCCCATCCTTTCTTTTTTTTTTGTCAGAGGATTTTGTTTGATCGACGAATGCAAAAGATCGTTCGGCTTTGCAATGACTAGAAAAATGTGTATGTGTGTGGCTGTGTGTGGGTTTCGTATAAACGTGTCAAAAAAGAATATATATAGATAATGTTCGTTTTCAAAATGGGGGGTGCAGCAGCAGAACTATTCCAATTTCTTTCTCTCCTGTTTTAGTTCAATATTTTCTTGTTGAATCGATCAAGAAACAAACAACAAAATCGTAACAGCTATCTTACAATTAATAATTTCCTGTTTTAAGGCACTGTAGGATAAAAACAACTTTGTTCCCAACGCATCGGAACATAGTTTTTTAATTCGTATGTTTGTTTGCTTTTTTTCTTTTTCTTCTTTAATAACGATAATAACAAAATCTTATTAATAATAATTAATAATAATAATAATAATAATAATATAATAATAATAAAATATTAAAGGTGGACGAAACGAAGGTAAATTAAATCGAAATTTTTTATGATTTCGATATATCGTAGTTCAATCATACGATATTATAACAATAGTAATAATAATAAATAAATAAATGTCAAGTATATATATATATATATATGTGTGTGTGTGTGTGTGTGTGT
This sequence comes from Polistes canadensis, assembly GCF_001313835.1. Classification (NCBI taxonomy): domain Eukaryota; kingdom Metazoa; phylum Arthropoda; class Insecta; order Hymenoptera; family Vespidae; genus Polistes; species Polistes canadensis. The sequence continues at coordinate 909,789 of NW_014569566.1, read as the reverse complement.
GTAGGAGTGTGAGAGAGTGTGGAAGAAGGGTAGTAGATGATCTTCCAAATTGACAGAAAAGCCATATTGTTATAATAATAATAATAATAATTAGAGTTACATTCATTCGTTTGGAGATCCTATATGCGAATAATTGAATATATATTTAATAAGCTTCGTTATATTATTATTATTTTATTTTAATGGATGGTCCGAAGATATTGAAATACGACGGTGCTCGTGATCGACAAAAATTCAATAATTATAAATAAAATGATAAATAATTGTAATAAAACAAAAAAAAATGTTTGTGGACAGCTTGGAGCCTTTTTTTGGATTTTTTTTTTTCCCATACACTTGCATCGTATTTTTATATAAAATTCTCGAGATCGTACGAGGATAAATATTTGTTTTTCATTTATTTTGTTGTTTACAGTAACAATCGGTAGTCACGATTATATTCTCTTTCTCTTTCTCTCTCTCTCTCTCTCTCTCTCTTCGTTTCGGTTTTCTTTATTCTAATAACTAATTAAGTTTAACGGTGAACGGCTATAAAAAAGGCACTATGTTTCACAGGACACTCAAAACTCCGTGTGCAGAGAAAAAACTCGTTTTTTTTTAACTATTCTCGATTTTCAAAAGCCGACTAGTTGTTATTTATTTTTTTTTTCTTTTTCTTTTATATTATATATATAATATTTAGTTTTTCGCAAAACGTGGAACCATTCGTATCGTATATTTTTACCCACTCGTTTCTATTTCTTTTTTTTTTTTTGTTCTTTTTCATTTCTTTTACATTATTTTTCTTTCTATTTATTTATTTATTTATTTATTTATAATCTATTTGTCTATTTCTATTTTCGATTGGGGAACCCGTTAAAGACGATAAGAAAAAGAGAGAAAGATATTTCTATTAATTAATATCATTGTTATTAAAAAAGAAAGAGTAAGAGTAAAAGATAGAGAGAGAGAGATAGAGAGAGAGAGAAAATTTTGAAGAGAAATAAAAACAACACGATTTAATCTATCACGTAATTTGAGAAAAAGGTTCATTGGCCTTGATCCAAAAGAAAGATACTAAAACTATCTCTTACTCTTTCTATCTCTCTCACACTTTCACATCTTCCAATTCTATTGAACGAGCTTATCATAGAAACACAGTAAAAGCCATACAAACTTTTGATCCTCTTGCCGAATAATAAAAGAGAATTTCTAAATTTTTCCTGGCAACCGAACGTTCGTTCCTTCTATTTTACAAAAGTATAACACCAACCCCCTCCCTTCCCTCATTCTCTCTTTCTCTCTCTTTTTATTTATTTCTCACAATGACAAATAACAAATTAGAATATACGTAATAGTTCCAATTAACATTTTGCCCCATGAAAATTTTATTAAAAACTTGTCGACCCTTTTTTCCCCATCCCTTCACTCCTTTCATTTGTTTCTTTCAATCTTTAAAAATGGCGAACTTTCAAAATGGCGAACTAGCTTGGACAATCACGTATTTTGTATACATCTGTGTTCTGTGTGTCTGTGTGTGTAATTTATGCTTGATAGTATTTTTCTAGGCACAAAGAGGCTTCAATTTTTTTTTATTGTTGAGATATTTAATAAATATCTTACAATTAGTTATATATTGTGTAATTAATATACTTACACACGTACGCGTTTATGAGAACGACGACGCGACAACGATGACGATGATCATTGACGACGACGACGACGACGACGACGACGAAGATGATGATGACGACGACGACGACAACGAGGATTATAGGACGAGGATGAGGACGACGATGACGAAAACAACGAAGAAGACAACAACATAATCTGTTTTTTTTTCCTTGTTTCTATAAATAATGCTGATCCTCTCGAGTTACGTAATATTTCTAAAACTATATTTACAACAAGGAAAGCAGCCTTTTTTTCGTTGTTAAATCGTAATATACGAAAAATTATCATTATTATTATTATTATTATTAATATTAATATTATAATATTATAATTATTATTATTGTTATTATTGTTATTATTATTATTATTAATATTATTGACTCTCGCGCGTATTATTTTCCTTGCTCGTTTCGTCGTAAATAGTATTTTGTTATTTAACTTTTACATTTTTATTCGTCGTTCTCATTTTCGTTTCGTTCGTGTTTAATTTTTTTTTTTGTTAATTTAATTTCTTTCTTCTTTCATTTTTATTTTTTTTGTTTGTCTGTTTGTTCTTTCTTTTTTTGGATTATTAAATCGAAGGTATACATATAATATAAGATGTTATTCGTTGTTTTATTTTTTTCTTTTTTTTTTTATTACTTATTTATTTATTGATTTATTTATTAATTTATTTTATTGTGGGATTCGTTCGTTCCTCCCCCCCTGTTTCTTTTTTCCTGAATAAAAATATATTGTCGGAAGACGATCGATGAAACAAATAATCAAAAAGGAAAAAAAAATGCATCATATAATATAATCGCGATTATTATTATTATTATTATTATTATTATTATTTTTTCTTTTATTTTATTTTTATTTGTATTTATTCCATATCAATAATTATTTTCATCGCGATAATAAAATCTGATCTGATCCTGTGATCGACTTCCGTGTATATTTGTGTGTGTGTGTGTGTATGTGTATGTTTGTATGATGTTTATACGTGTGTGTGTCTTATCTTGCGGCAAGAGAGACTAGAGTCGCGTAATTCG
>NW_014569566.1:882966-905822 GCF_001313835.1 Polistes canadensis | reverse complement strand
TGTGTGTGTGTGTGTTTATGTGTGTGTGTTTGTATGTTTTAGAACAAAATAAGAAAAAAAGATGAGAAAAAATAATTACAATTCGATATCCTGCACAAAAGTATAACGAAACATATTTTTTTTCTTTGAAAAATCTTGCTGCGACGTTAGCAGAGAGTGTTCTGTTTTAATCGGTTCATCCCTTATTGGATGATTATCCCGTTTATTAATCGTCCATTTCCGTTTTTCTTAGGAAAAAAAAAATTAAGGAAGAAGACACGCGATCGTAGCGAAGAAAAACGATGCAATTTAAACTTTCTCTCTCTCTCTCTCTCTCTCTCTCTCACACACACACACACACACACTCACTCTTTCTTTCTTTCTTTCATTCTCTCTCTTTCTTTGTCAATCTTTCTTATCACAGTAGATAATTATTACTGTAGTACGAAATTCACTCTCTCTCTCTCTCTCTCTCTCTCTCTCACACACTTTATCTTTCTTTCTTTTTCTCTCTCTCTGTTGCTGCTCTCCGAAATTGAGCGGGCGTGTTTTCTTATAGTTTTATATATATATATAAAACACAAAAAAAGAAAAAAAAGGAAAAAAACGCGAGCTCGGGAGAAGACGCAGTAATATACTGCGCTCTCTTTCCTCTTTCCTAAAGATGTGGTTGTTTTGCACCAGGAAGGAAGATGAGAAGGCACAGTGTATTTACAAATTACAATGATCGTCGTTAAGAATATATAATATGTACACATCACCCTAAACGGCATAAAATTAATAAATTTTGCCGGGCGCGGGGGGATTTCTCTCTCCGTTTAGAAATACAGATCTTATTTATAAGACGTCTCCCGGTCCTGTTTATTTTTACCGATTCCTCGTTCCTCCAATTTTACAAGAGAAAAAAAGAAAGAAAGGAAAAGAAAAGAAAGTTCATCTCCGTTGTTTAATCCGTGGTCGGACAAAACTTATTATTCGATTGGATGGTTGAAAAATGTTTTCTTTCTTTTCTTTTCTTTTTTTCTTTTTCTTTTTCTCCTTTTAGATCTTGAAATGAATTGTTCTTTCGACCAGATTTAAGAAATAATTTACGAGGACGAGTTATGAGGAAGAAACGGACTGTGTAAAATGAGAATAAAATTAACGAGGGTTGTAATAATCCTCGCATGATCACTCGCGGATCACCTACACGGCGCTAAGAGAACTTCGAGCCAACAGGGACAAGAGGTAACCTCCTGTCTCGAGTATTTGGGTCCCCAGCCTTTAGCGAAGCTGATTCGGACGGAGTTAATGTCGACAGGGCCGGATGAAAAACCGGAAGCTGCATTGTTATTGTTCCTCGAATTGCACCCTGGTCCGGTGTAAGAAGAAGGAAGCTGGATTACTTTGGCTCGGTCAAAGATGTTCAAGCAAAAGCCCGGTGGCACTCGGTAGACCAAGAGAGTTCGCGATTCCGGATCGTCTAGGGTCGGTGAGTTCACGAAGATCGGACTCTCCGATCTGTTGTACGCCCACACGCCGTCGGCTTCTTGGCTCAGCATGATACCTACGAAAGGATAACAGTATACGTGTGTTAAATAAGGATAGAAGAAGAAAAAGAGAAAGAGAAATATCGTTTGCAATAAGATACGATAAAGATCTCTAATCAATCAATCAATCGATCGTTTTATCGATCTATCGATCTTTTTCAAAGCAACAATCAAGACTTACCGAGACCGATCTTACTGCGTGTCTTTTGTACCGAGGGTGGTGCTACGTGATTCTCTGCTAACGTTGCCAAACAGAGACCATTGCCGTCGTGTAAAGAATCGAATACGTTAACGGTTAACGGTTCAACGGGGTAAAGACGACCAACTCTACCACCCAGTTCCCAATACGCTAACGTGCACCATTCCTTTTGGTCGGTCTCGCCTGGAAAAATAAATATATAACAATTTATTTAATTATATATATTCATTCGATATAATAACAAATTGTATATATATCCAAAATTCATTATTATGACGAAAATAATAAACGATCGACTCGGTCGGTAATGAAATTTCATAGATCCAATGATCTTTGAGATATTTTCTCGATGCATTCGACTCGGTCGATAAAGAGGCCATCTTAATAGATACGATCTCGTTGAAATGATCCTTACTTTGCGATAAAAATGTTAGTAGAACACACGTTTAAGGAATACGTGCATTTCAACGAACCGAGAGAGAGAGAGAGAGAGAAAAATAAAGAGGGAAAAGGAAAGAGAACTCGGAAAGTCCCACGCGTCTCGACTCGTTCGTTCATCGTGGGTAAGCAGCCGGCGCCAGCCAGATTCGAGACTAGACAAGACCGAACACGACGGAGAAAGGGGACGGAATTTGAACTGGGGGTTTGGGGAGAAGAGGACGAGAAGAGGAGGGCCAAGGAGGGCTGGAGGAGTAAACGTGGGATAAAGAGGGCTGAGGTTAAACGTGGGGGTAAGGAGGGACAAGAAGGTGGAGGTTGGAAGGTGCAGGTTGACGGTATGTGGGCAATCGTTACCTGCCTTCCGTTACCTAGGAATTTTTCCAACTTTTTCTTCTTCATCCATAAGTTCAAGTTTGTCAACGTTACTGCGCCATTTTCGACTTTATTATTATCATTTTTAATCCGACAAAAGTTCAACATATAGTTCTCTCGACAATAAGAATTAACTTTTCTTTTACTTTAAATTCAACACACGAGGGAAAGGGGGAAAAAAATGATCGCGATCTATGGAAGAAAACAAAAAATTTCAAAAAAGAATATGAAACGAACGATCGAAGCCTAGTGGCGCGCGCCATCTTTGATATTGTTAACGACCGATGGTAAAAACGATTTACCGACAATCATTTTTAAGAGTGACTCAAATTTAGGTGAATACTGTATATAATATAACGATCGTGTATATATATATATATATATATATATCTGTATGTGTAAAGTAATTTTAAAATTATACATATGTGTACATGCGCACACGCGCGCGTTTATGTGTGTGTACACGAGTTGTGTGCATAGAGGTAGAGGGAGAAAGAGAAATGTAAGAATAAATCTCTTGGAATTTTAGGAATGTACATTTAAAATACAGGATAATAAAAATCGTTAAATATCGATCGAGAATAGTGGGGAGATAGCGTGCAGAGATATAATTCGCGGGTATTATAACGTTATAAGATTTCGAGGTTATGGTGGTAGAAGAAAAAGTAGAAAGGAGAGGAGAGGAGAGGAAAGTAGAGGATAGATAGAGGAAGAAAGGACGAAAGAAAGAAGGAAAGAATGAGAGAGAGAGAGATGGTGTGTCGAATCTTTCTCTCTCTCTTTCTCTCTCTTTCTCTCTCTCTCTCTTTGCGTCGCGTAGAACTTGACGTGGGGTGAGGCGGGGTTCCTCTGCTTCCACCAGATAAAAATAGATATTACGAGTTTACCGCGGCGCCAAGATTGCGGGGTATCGCGACGATTACGTCATCGGTAGTAGCGCGAGTGGTTGGAGCAAGGACGCCTGTCGCGTCGCCCGTCGTCGTCGTCGTCGTCGTCGTCGTCGTCGAAGCCGTTGTTCTTGTTGTCATTGTCGTTGTCATTGTTGTCTTCGTCGTTTGCTTCGAAAGTTTTCGTCAATTTTTTGGTCGATTCGAATATGGTAAAAAAACAATATGGCCGCCGTTTAGAACTAAACCGCCGCCATATTGGAACTAACGAAAATTCGCAGCGTTAATTCGTTCCGAAATAAGTTTAATGCAAATTAAATTACGTTAATATAAGTAACGTTATTGCAAGAACTTTCGACGAATGACGAATTTTCTTTTAACGATCCTTCTCTCATTGGTGCTAGTGGTCTTTGACCAGAGATATGAACATTTTTCTCGAGGCGTAGTCGATAAAATATACGCGGATCATTTTCGAGCACTTTAACTTTGGCTACGTAAGAGTAATAATGCGTTTATTTACGTGTCTCTTTCTCTCTCTCTCTCTCTCTCTCTCTCTCTCTCTCTCTCTCTCTCTCTATTTAAGTATATACGTAAGATACATTGTAATGCGTTAGCGTATGTAAATAAGTAAATATTATACATAGTTTTGATTTGATGCAGTTAGGCAAGACTGAAAATTAGTAGGAACTAGTAGTTTTAATTTAAATTTAGTGCACAAAGGTTAAGTTAGTTTAATATATCGTTGCTTTCTTTCTTTTTCTTGTTCATTTTCATTTTCTTTTCTTTTATTTTCTTTTGGATTACGGTCGTTTGTCTTTTAACTATCCACCGAGATATAAACCGCCCACTTGGCTTTATAGAAATGAGGCGCGCCAGACGCTCGAGGGTAATAAGTGCTTGAACGATCGATCGTTGATCTAACGTCGCGTATCCCCGTCCAAGATCCATACACACACGAGTGTATACACGCACACACATGACATATATATATATATATATATATATATATAACCAACAAATACATATGCATAGATTTGTACTAAATCATATTATATTATTCTTGATGAAGAGATAATTATTTGGCAATAAAAATTCCCTGTGAAATTTGTAAATACGAGAGACGATTACAGAAAAAGAAGATGATGATGATGATGATGATTTTGTATGGTTTCGTAGGTGTAGAAAGAAATGAGTTATTCAAGAATAAATCCCATGATTCTAACGAAAAGATCATGGACACATCGAATTGCTCGCAACGTCTCGAAGATCTCAAGAAGTCGACCTTTCCTGTCGCATACCAATCGGCACGCAGCTTATATACGTAGTACTTACTTCATGGCAAGGTGTATCCTACATAACTATGTATGTATATATGTGTATGTGTGTGTGTGCGTGCGTAAATACACCATACCGATGGAGGGAAGAGAGAAAAAAATAAAAAATGTTCAGAGAAAAAGAGAGAGAGAGAGAGAAACACGCGACAGTGCCGGCTAAAGCATCTGTAGTCTCGTTTGGAATGCGATATGATCGTCGAATGTTGTCTCCTCTCGTTCAGGGATTACGAATTTATACCATACATTACATAGATATCTATGTGAATGTGTAGGTGTGTGTGTATATATGTATGTTTTTTTCTATGTTCCTTTTTTTCTTTTCATATTTTTTTTTTCCCCAAAGCGTGAGACGGCGGACAATCGATTAATTACGCGGACCTTCGGAGGATCTCGCGTGTCAAAGCTTCTTTCCTCGTATATAACCGAGAACGTAAAAGTCGTAAATTTAAGGTTATCGGATTAGATGGCTTCTCTTTCGATCTTCTACGTCACGCACGTCTTTTGCACTAAATATGGGAGAGGAGACCAACCGAAAGAAAGAGAGAGAGAGAGAGAGAGAGAGAGAGAGAGAGAGAGAGAGAGAGAGAGAGAGAGAGAGAGAGAATAGTAACCTGCGAATAAATTTGAATGGAGGTAAGAAAAAGAAGTTGCGATGTAAAATAAAAAGGGAAAGGGAAGAAGAAGAGAGATAGAGAAAGAGAGGGAGAGAGAGTGAATGATTGCTATGATTGCGCGAACTTTATCGATTGATTGGAAGAAGAGAAAGAGAAAGAGAGAAAGAGAGAGTATGTATTGTCGTCAAATATTTAATGTACATTCCACACTGGGGGATAGATGAAACTACCTATATAGAGAAACGTGTAAGAGACTATTTCTATTATATCTTCTGTTAACTGAAAAAGACGTTGGTAGAAGAGATAAGATCTATGAAAGAAGGGGAGGGAGGAAAACACGAACTTTTGTCGTTACAACTGTACGTTCGAAGAGGGTGATGGAACGGGGGGAGGATAGGATAGGGGAATGGGATAAAAGATTGAGGGAAACATAGATAGATTGGATAGAAAGATAGATAGATAGATAGATAGATAGAAAGAGAACACACGCTAGCATCGATCTTATTCCAAGTTTACTCTCTCTCTCTCTCTCTCTCTCTCTCTCTCTCTCTCTCTCTCTCTCTCTCTCGGTATATCGAGAACAAAGGACAATTGTGGACGAAGCTTTAAGGATATCGACGAGGAGAGAAAGACTCCCGGTCGTAGTAGTAGTAGTAGTAGTAGTAGCATTGGAGAGAATAAGTGAGTGACTGAGAGAGAGAGAGAGAAAGAGAGAGAAAGAGAAGGCAAAACGTAAAGCGTCGCGCGAGTGCCAATGTGTTTTCCCAGTTGGGTCAAACACCCTGAAGCTCTCTCAGCAGATAAGGTTCCCAACCTTGGCACGGCCAAGCAAAGTAAGTAGCTGCGTAACCGTAGGTGCCGCACTTACGACACACGTTGACTCTAACCGCACCGCACTTCATCGTACCGCACCGCACCGCACCGCACCGTACCGTACCGTACCGTATCGCACGGTACCGCACCACCAAAGAGTCTCACACACGACTATGCAAGAAATCGTGCGTGCTAAGAGCCATTAAACACGCGTCTCACTTTCTTAAACTAATACTACTATACATGCATAGATGTCAGATAGAAAAAAAAAAGAAAAGAAAAATAGTACAACAGAACGAGCTTGATGTATCTTATTCTACGACAAATTCGATATAATAATCCCCTTGCAAAATTAATAACGAAATTCTATTATGATAATAAGTTTCCCCAGGACCGCCCTCCATATTGTTTCGGCGCMATTTTGAAAAATGTTTCTCAATTTTCCCGAGAGAGAGAGAGAGAAAAAGAGAATAACATATTATATATACATATGTGTGCTTGTTTATATGTATGTTAATGCAAAATAATCCTTTCTTGAACCACCCACGAAGCTTATTCTATCGAGCGAGGCATCGTTAATTACCGTGGCAGGTAATAAACACGCTTGGACATGACACGAGCGGAGGAGAGCAATCGTGCGCGCGCGTGCGCGCGCACCTAACAGCACGTCAACGCAAAACGCATACGCGGGAAACGCAAACGGGAAACCAAGTTTACTACTATAATGTAAAAGTAGAAAAAGGTAGTGGCCGGTGGATTACATATATATATATATATATATAAATGTATATGTGTGTGCGAGACGTGACCCTTGTCCTTCAAACGGCCTTTCTACGAGCTGCTGTACGCGTTCAACTGGGTGTAGGTACGCCATACGTGTCGCATACCTAACGAACGCGCGTACCATGCGACGAGAAAGCCGGCCACCGACGCACCCGTCGTTACCGTCGCCGACGACGTCGCCGTCGTTTCAAAGCAAGTATATAAACGTTGCGTGTGTGTGTGTGAGGAGATATATATATGTATTACTATACGTTCCTTACCTACGTACAGAGGCATATGTATGCGAGGCGCGCGAGCGAGCACAACGACCGGCTGCCGGTTCGACATAACCTACGATTCTTCTATACCAGTAGCGTAACTATCAAATTTCGAACCCCCTGGTCATTTTCTATTATTCTTACAAACAACATTTTTTCTCAAATTCGAACATATTGTTTTTAATCCAATTTATTTGGATAATAATTTTGTCGATTTATAAATGTAGATCTGTATATATAGATGAATATAATTGAGATAATACAAATTATTAAGGTATTGTTTTTTTGTTTGTAACACGTTAACCGTCGTATGTTATTTCAATGAGTGCCACGGGGGTCATCCGTGACCACTATTCTTATCATATAGTTTTGTATCTTCTCTTTAGAATCGTGGTGTATACGGTAATAATACTTGCGCGGGCCGGTCAATGTGTTAATAAAATTTTGTAATAGAGAAATACTACGCGCGAGGTTTGAGTTATGCGAGCGTAGGTATATCCGGATGGTTCACACCAAGAAGAGACTAACAATGATTAAAAATACGCAGCACAGCACAGCACGCGTCTGTGCTTACACTATTCAGCGTACGTGTACGTGTGCGTGTGCGTGTGTCTCGTTAAATAGACAAATGTTCGCGATACGTAAATACGAATACGCCAACGACAACGACGACACGACACGACACGACACAACACGACGAGGACGGCGAGTTTAGAGGAACGTTGTTTGCCCGCGATAAGAGGACAAACTGTATACTCGGCTAGTGGCGCCTGTATCGTTAGCCAGTGACGGATCGGTTGAGCTCGAGGCAACGGTGCAACCCACTCGTCTTTCTCATCGAACTTCAAAAATTAATTTCACATTGCAATTTGTATTCACAATTAGCTAAGAGATAAATTTTCAATTACCCGACCCCCACCCCCACCTCCACTCCCACCTGCTAACCTCCGCGTAATTTTCTTCGAGACTCGTGTGTCGACCAATTAAAAAAAATATACGTTAATTATATCTAACGCGTTTAATCTGTTTTATCGACCGGGTTTTACTTTTTTTTTTTTTAAATGTACCTGTTTTATATAAATTTGTAAAGAAACGAAAGAAAAAATATGAAATAAAAAAAATAAATGTATATATAACGAAGTAAGACATTATATTAAGGATCTCGCATAATTTGTTGCTTTTTTTTTTTTAAATTTTCGTTTCGCAGACAATAATCCATAAAGCGGCGCTTTCTTTTTAAATATTTTCTCTTCGAAAGCTCTCGCAGGTAACGATCGATCGAGGGTGAAGGCAACACTTCGTAGTCGAAACTAGTTATGTACAATACTACTACTACTACTACTACTATTACTAATGTGTATAGTAACCGCGTAATGACCCGATCGTGTATGCTAACTAATATACATATATATCATGGACCCTGCACGCGCACGCACACAACTATAAATAACGTATATACATATATCTATCCACTCGCGTACACATAATATACATACATACATACGTATAACGCGCAAACTTGCATTTGAGTTCGTCAGAAGTTATATTATAAGTGATAAAAGTCTGGAACGGATTACTGGCAGTAGAAGAAAATAAAAAAGAAAACGGGGGGGGGGGGGGAAAAAGAAAAGAAAAAAAAAAGTAAAAAGGAAAAGAACCTTTGCGCGTACCATGCCGAGATAGACCAACTAGGAATAAGAACGAAAAGTATTCGCGAGCGGCATTCCTTTACACGCGAGTATGATTCACGGTGGTCGTAATAACACATGGAAATAAAATAAAATAAAATAAAAGAAAATAAAAGAAAAGAAAAAAAAAATATATGTATATGAAAAAAATGTAATGCATCGATCGAATCAAAGATCGATTCGCGTTTACGCCTTCATGCGTCTTTATGGGACGATAATGATCATTGGCAAGACCGATGATCCGCATACACCGAACTCGTTCGAATACACACGTATATATATATATATATATACATACATACATACATGCAATCAAGAAGAATGATTTTCGTCGTGACCTCGTACATAACCGATGGAAGAATAAAACGAAGAAGGAATGGTGAAATCGTATCGAACGAGTTGTATTCGTCGCTTGCCTTGAAATTGTTCCTCGAAGGTTCCGACGATACGAAGAAACACCATCGGAACATTATTTTTTTTTCCCCTCCCAATTCGAAATTCACCTAACCGGACATCTCATCTTGGTAGGAGGTATCTTGAATGACGTCTTTCTCTCTGATGTCTTTGAATTTGACGATATTTCAAAACAAAAACATGTTTCGTGTTAAAATAATCAAAGAAAGTAACTACTAAGTTGATGGGAAATAGACGGAAACAAATTTTTATTCTCGTATTGTGCTATAGCTGCGATCGATGACAATAGTATGGTAAATAAAAAAAAAGAGAAGAAAAGAAAGAAAAATATTTTAAAGGGTAGAAATGAAACCCGGGATATAAAGGAAGAAGAAGAAGAAAAAGCAAACTTTTACAACCCTTTTCCCTGTTGATCTATAATACGCGATCGTTGTATGTATTCCTATTGTTGAAAACTATACCGAACGACAGGTGAATCGATGATGACTCCTCTTTCATAAAAATCTTTACCTACTATTTCTTTTCGTATACCAAATAATAAAATAAGCAATCGTAAATAAGTTGACAGAAGGATTCTGAATGACTCGAAAGATTAGAAAAGTTATCCAAAAAAACGGAAGACTCAAGTTTGAATATTTTACGAATCCTATATAAAAATATTAGATTAATTGTTATAATTATACTGAAATAATACATAAATCCTTGCCAATGAACTACCAACCTAATCATTTGAATAAAAGAATCTACGAATATTGTATGCACACATATATTTATCGGTAAAATAAAAAATAAAAATCAAAATATTGTGCACGTAAGATTGTTAAAAAAAAGAAAAAGAAAGAAAGAAAGATACTTTTTCAGAAAAACGATTTAATAAATAAACAGAAAAGAATCTCGTAAAAAAGAGAATGAAAAAAAGAAAAAAAGCAACGAAGTAATAAAACGTTGTGCTTTTCCCCATCTTCTAAATTATTCAACGCGTTCCTGCGTCGCATGCGTTGATGTGTCTTATTGCTAATAAACAATCTAAAATAAATGATATAAATCCAATGTTTCTTTCGTTCTCCCTGTCATCCAAAGTAAAGTTTGCATTTCCTTCTTTCCTGTGAAAAACGCCCACGAGTTTTAGTCAGTGCGCTCACGTGCACGACACTTCGACGTCATACTTATGCGTGTAGCGTATACGTGAGATGAATATCGTCAAAGAGGTATAGTCATAAACGATGTTTATAGTCGCGTATCGGTCGACATATTAAATAAAATCCCTTTGGTAAGGTGGAAGAACGAACGAATGAAATGTCGTGCGCAAGCAAGCAAGCAAGCAAGCAAGCAAGCAAACGCGCGCGCGCACACAAATACAACCATCTCATTGGGTTGGGTTGGGTTGGGTTGGGTTGGCTGTGTAAACTCTCACGCGTATTTCTAAAATTAGTAGCCCGTTTAAAATTAATATCATCGTCGTCGTGCCTTTCCACCACCACCAACCTCCACCTCTACCACCACCATCACCACGGGAAGACCCTTGAGAATAACGCCAAGTGAAGAATAATGATCGATTATTACAATTTTTAATTCTTATCCTCCTCTTCTTTTTTCTTCTTGTGTTGCATAAATGTGTGTACGAAAGTTATGTTTACGATTAAAGAACGCACATCATGATAGAAGTGGAACATTTCAAATGAGAACTCGTCTGGAGTGAATTAAGGAACCCCACCACTCCACTCCTCCCCACAACCCACCCCGCTCTACCCCCGTGGCTTCTCGTATCTCTGATAAACTGCAACCGCAAATTCACAATTTCTCGGACGTATATAAAATTCTCGTGTATGCATGTATATACATGTATTTATTATTTCTGCGTGTGTATAATAAATTGCATGTCCTAACGTTACCTTGAATTTCGTCAAAGTTCCCAATGATTACAACTGTTTTTTTTTTTAAACAATAAAAAAATACTAAACGCGACACACGAATATAAATGTTAAATATCAACGATAAAACGATATCAGTCGAAGAAATAAGATGCATAGAAAAACAAGTGTATTACTGTCGGTAAATCTGTCCAAATGATAAGTTGGGGGAGGTTTGAAGGGAGGGATGGAGAGATGGAAAAGTGATATTAACGAATGGATAGAACAATAGTAAGAAGAAGCATCCAACTTAAGTAAACAAACTAATCAAACAGGTTATTCTCTCTCTCTCTCTCTCTGTCAAGGAAATCGATCTTTTCTTTTTTACGAGAAGGAGGGATAGGGAGAGAAAAGAGGGGAAAAAGGGAAAAGATTCGCACAAAAGAAAATTTACGGAAGGAAAAATAGAAAAATGGGATAAAAAAGAGGATAGAAAAAGAAAATAAAAAAAGAAAGAAAGAAAGAAAGAAAGAAAAGCAAGCAGGCAAGCAAAAGGAAGAATGGAAAGAATGAAAGAGAAAAGGTTAAGTCCTGGTTCTTCGCGTGGTCGTAAAACATGGAAAACACAATGATATCATACACGTTTAAGAAGAAAGAGTATTCTCGTATATATATATAAATGTATTGAAGAGGACGACCGTGTCTCTCTTGCCTATATAAGATACGTGTTGACTCTTTGTAATGGCAGAATAAAAGATGGCCCGACGCCAGTGAAGGCGCCACATACCAGGCGCCGCCTAACCTCTCTTTTCCTTCTCCCCTCGCCTCTCCTCTCCTCTCTTTTCTCAGGCCCTAAGAACTCGACTTGTTCGGTCTTTCTCTCTCTCTCTCTCTCTCTCTTTCAGTTTCTACAGTGGCGCTCCCACCTCTCTCTCTTTCTCTCTCACTCGACTACCCGCTTGATCACCCGATAGCTTAGCTCCAACCGTACTTCCCCCCACTCTTACCACTTAGTCCCCCACCACCGGCGTCGTCTCAACCACGCACGCTGCTACCACGTCCTTCTACGACCTCCTGTCCTCTGCACCACTCCCCGCCGGCATATTCTTTAACCCTATATAAACACGGCCGCGTGCATGCATGCATATCCCAACCAATCCATACGTGAGCATGCATGCATGCATATACATACATATACACACACGCGTCTAAATAAAATACTATTTCTCTATTTTTCGTTTATATATATATATTATGATGAAAAGAGGAAAAAGAAGGGGCGGAGGAGGGAGAATAGCGAAAAAGAGAAAGAGCAACACACAGATCTTTTTTTCGCAGGTTTGTCGAACGTCACACACCCGCTCTCAGTATTTCCCCCCCACCACCACCATCATCACCACCACTACCMCCCCCTGCTCTCTCTCTCTCTCTCGTTCTGCTTCCGAGATATCCTCCCCCCTGCCTCCCCCTCTACCTCTTGTGGCATGCTCGAGATATGCACTTTGAGACTGCGTTCGGTAATTTTGCAAGAGCGCAGACAGGCAGTGGTGTAAGAACGAAGGGAACCTCTCGGTTGCGAGCTTCTCATTCTCGTTCTCGTTCTCTAACTATTTTATTCTCTTTTTCTGTTCTTTTCTTTTCTTTTCTTCTTTTCTTCTTTTTTCTTTTCTTTTCTTTTCTTTTCTTTTCTTTTCTCGCTTCGATCTCTTACGAAGTCGGCTAAGAGTTACGTCAGAAACGAACGCGGATCGTCTTCGTTCGTAATAGAAAGGGATCTTTGGAACGAGTTTCCAACGATTCGATCGTTCTTATTCTTCTTATTCTTATTCTTCTTCTAACACAGAAGAAATATTAGAGATATTCTTTCTTGTAAATGCGACGATGATTTAAAAAAAAAAAAAAAAGAAAAAAAAACTTGAAAAACTATTTCTACGAACCAACGTCGTCGAATCGACACAGTCACTGAAATTCATCTCTCGTGGTTGCTTTACAATTAGCCTAAGGGACCACCACGAAACCTGGAAGAATGTCTTTCTCTTTTTTAGTATTCGCTTTCGAGGACAGGCGAAAGTATAGTAGTTTGGAAATAATTTTACGTTACGTTACGTTACGTTAAGTCAAATTGCCCTAAAGGTTCGTAACAATTTTTTAATTGTATTACGACCACTATCAAAAAAAAAAATAATTGGAAAAATTCAATTTTATGATTATTATATTCATATTATTTCTTTTTTTCTTTTTATAAATAAAATTTTAATTATAATATTTTTTACAATCACACAGATCAATGTCTATAAATAAAATGAAGCGCACTATTTGTTAAATTGTATGCAGAAATTTGTTGTTGCATTTATCTTGACATATTGTTACGGGTAATTTACGATAGACTAAGGGGGCCGGGGCTGAGAGGGGGAAATCCTATATTCGTAATTAATATCGTAACATCAATTCTTACCGCGATAAGGTGGTAGAAGAAAACAAATAATAATAATAATAATAATAATAATAATAGTAATAATAATCGTCGCGATACTTTTATTTCAATCAAATTGACGATTAAACGCGTTTAACGAGAAATAACATCGGATTCTAAGAAACACTTTCGATTTGATAAATTTATGTATAACAACTGGATTGTTTGGGGGCCACCACCTGTCTAACTTACGCGTGACGAGATAATTTTAGTATTTTTTTTTTCTCCCCACTCACTCACTCACTCTCTCTCTCTCTCTCTCTCTCACTCTCTTTCGATATCTTGGAAATAAGAGAAAAAGAAAGAGATAAAATATAATCAAGAAAAATCTGGAATGCAGCATGGCAAAATTGTCGGAGCAATTAGCGCGTGCATAAACATGCGTGGTAGGAGTTACGCGTGCGCGGCTTAATTCCTGAGTATTTCAATCCCCCTTCTCGTCCCCCCTTCTCCCCCTCTTCCTACCCCACCCCCTTTATTCCTCTCGTCACTTCTCCTCTTCGTTTACACAAACAAACGTACGTACGAACGAACGTGTGTATGTGTGTGTGTATGTATCGGCCTCTCCTTACACTCCTACTATTTTCTCTTCTATTTTATTTCTCTTTCATTTTCCACAAACATTTCTGCGCACAATCATAAAGCTTCGTTTACATTTGAGACAGACAAAAGTTATTTCCGAGATATCGAAAGTAAAAATGGAGAATAACGACGAGGGATTAGTAATATAACTGCTGCTAATGGAAAAAGACTTTCGAGAGAAGTGTTCTTCTAAATAATCTCTTCGATAAGTAACCGTAGAATCAATAAAAAGATAAAAATAATCTAATTTCTTTTTATGTCAGTTAAAAAAATTAAAAATAATTGTTTATCTCTTATACGTTGAACAAACGAATGAGAGAGAGAGAGAGAAAGAGTGTGTAACTTAATTAGTAGTAGTAAAAAGTTATATTGTAAAGATGATAATAAATGCATTTTGAGTTATAATCATAATAGTTCTCGTGAAGATTAATTTCAAATATAAATTAGTAATAATTTGAAAAAAAAAAAAAAAAAAACGCGTGTAAAGTTGTTTATAAATGATTTTACAAAAATATTTATTTATAAATATAACAAAATTTGATAGGAATATTTTGTTAAAATGGAACGAGCTTTTGGGGGAATGGGGAGAATAGCATCGATACTATAAGATTTAATTCATTTCTAATATAGAAATTTCGCGTTTCTTTTTCGATAACCTAATATGCTTAATAAACAGAAAAAGATAGAGAAAGAGAGAGAGAGAGAATAACTTAGATGATATTATCGTCTCGAGGATAGGCGAATAGTAGTCGGGCTATTCGCCGTGCTTCGTTGCCTCGCCTATATATACACACACACATACATAAACAAACACAAAAGGGACACGAGTCACCCACGCGATTCCGGATCCGTGAAAGGCGCCGTTTACCGATTATCTATCGATTATCTACCTATTGTCGGTTATCATTATCATTATCGTTTATACGCTTGTTTCATTTAACAAATAGATACAAAAAAAAATCAAACAGACAATAAAATAAATATTACATATATATATATATATATATAATAGATAAACTTTTCAAAGAAATGGCAAAGTAGGAAAAATTTGCAGCATCTCATTCTTTGACATTTTATGAACCTTTGCAAATCGATTTATAACTCGAAAAGGTATTCTACGCGTATACAAAAGAGTGTACTTTAATTTAATATAAGTTTTATTAAAATCTATTCACTTTTAGTATAAAAAATATTTACCAAAACTTTACAAAGAAATTGCAAAGATGCACAATTTACAGTATTGCATTCTCTGACATTTTCTTAACTTTACATGCTAAATTTATAACTCGATATGGTATTTTACGCGTAGAAAAAAGAGTATACTTTAATTTAATATAAATTTTATTAAAATCTATTCACTTTTAGTATAAAAAATATTTATCAAAACTTTTCAAAAAAATAGCAAAGTTGTACAATTTACAGCATTGCAATCTTTTATATTTTTGAAAAGTTTCTGTATAAATTTTTATATTAAGAGTGAATAGTGATTCTATAGAATATCAAAGTATTATGTTCAATGGTTAGGAAAAACTGTAAGAATTCTTCTGTTTCCAACTTCATCGGAATGCTCTTTGCATTGATGAGAATGCCGAGGAATTACTAGCAATGGTGGATTTCCAGCTATGACGGTAACATATATATATATAATTTTATAATATCTATTTTATATAATTAATAATATTACATTTATATATTATTATATATACATATATATGTATAATTATATAATATCTATTTGAAATATATATATATATAATATTAAATTAAAATAATTATATAAATATATATATAATATATTTTTTAAAGAGTGTGAAAATGAGAAGAAAGTAAGTGAGAATGAAAGAAAATAAGAAGTACAAAGTTGTTTCGCGTAAGTTTTATCTACGATTATCGGCATGTTAAACGTTTCTCTAACATTCGCGTCCCATTTATCGGTGGATACGTACTCCTCTTATTAACAAACGCGAATAATCTCTCGCATAAAGTTCCCATTCGAAATCTGTCGTTCCGCGAGTACGACGTGGGCTTAGCGCGTGGGTGGAACGGAAGATGGAAACACATGACCGAGAAAGAAAACGAGAGAGAGTGAGTGAGTGAGTGAGTAGTGTCTGTATATATGTGTGTTTGTGTGTGTGTTTGTGAGAAAGAGAGAGAAGATACTTAAGCCGAAGGCCCCCGTGGAAATTCAATCTCGTCTCGATACAACTACGACGACATTAACGAAAGGCGCCTCCAGTCTCTTTTACCCACTTCCCTCCCTCCCTTCCCCCCCCCCCGTTCCCCACACCTTCTTCATCACTTGTTCAATTCTTTACCTCTCCCTTGCTTCTTTTCACTATCTCTTCGACCATTCACAAGAACCCCACCAACCAGCACAGGACCGGTCTCTTTCTCAACGAAAAGATCGTGACCGATCGGAGGATGCTTTAGGACACCATCCATTGGCGTAGTATTTATTTTTTTTTTTTTAAATGTATAATATATAATAAAAATTTAATAATAAGTGTGTACATAATTATGAAAGTGGTGTCTAATTAAATCGTATATCTCTTGTTTAGAGATATTTAAAAAAGGGATTACATTTGAAGACTAAAAATGAATTCTATGTAATATTGAAATAACAAACACTATTCTCTATTATATTGAATTAATGTAATTTCAAATAATGTGTGATGTGAAATAATATTGGATATAGGATATTTTTGATAGGTTCAATTATTGAGATAGGAATTATCGATTAATTTATCGAGTTATTGTGAATGCTATTTTTATTTTTATTATTTTATTTAACTCGCAATTTCTCTCTTATATGACGAGAATAAAATTTAAAAAAAAAAAAAAAAAAAAAAAAGGAAAATGATTACTTAGGAATCAGTTAATTTTCGTAGAAATGGAAATCATAGAAGAGATGTTTAAGAAAGTTTGGGAAACGCGTGAGAAATGTTTTCTAGGAAGAACCGTCCCTCTCGAGAAGAACTTTGACAAATGGCCTCGTATATTTCTCTTCCCCTTCTCTTTCTTTCTCTCTCTTTCTCTTTTTCTCTCTTTTAGGTATGTTTCGAAGAACGATTATTCCGTACGAAAGTTGAATGCATTGTAATTTAATTATCGTGATCGTGGATTATTATTAATTAATTTCAAACAAAATAACACATACACACAGTTATTTGTATTTTATGCGTGTTTCAAATAAATATTGTTGTATGTATATACGCGTTCGCGCGTGCGTGTATATATATATGTGTGTGTGTGTGTATCTTACGCGTTTTATTAATTTAATCTGCCGACTACTACACGTACTAACACGATGATGACAACGACCACGAACGACGACTACGACGACGACGACGACTACACTTGTTTGTACGTTCCGATAAACTCCATATCTTATAACGGGGAAGAGCATAAGGTTAAACGCGATTACGATCGTTCTCGCGTCGCGCGCTTTTATAATTGAAAAACACAAATTTGCAAATAAACGTGGAGAACCTAATCAAAATAATATATATATATATATATATATATTTGCCAAATTATACACGGTTATATCGATTAAACCACGCCTGTTTGTTCCTTCTTATCGGGTAATACAAACCTCGCTTTGATAAAATAATAAACAACCAAAAAGAAAAAAAAAAAAAAAAAGAAGACAAAAGAAATCGATCTGTGACACGCTAAAGTGTTATACGCACTAATTAAATAAGAAACNCGGGTAATACAAACCTCGCTTTGATAAAATAATAAGGAAAAAAAAAAAAAAAAGAAGAAAGTTTCATTAGCGCGATCGTTTTGTTATAAACTAAAGTGTTATACGCACTAATTAAATAAGAAACCAAATTAAAGATATTCTAAATAAATTATATTTGATGAAATAAATCGCAATATATAATTATATATTAATAATGCTTATTATTTTTTTTATCAAAGCAGTACGCATGTCATAGATATAAATTTACAATCAAGTAAGAGATAACAAATTCTATTATCGAATTGGTCTACTAACTTAAATGAATAGAATAAACACGAGTTAGTAATGTATTGCATGAGAAAGAAAGAAAGAAAGAGAGAGAGAGAGAGAGAAACGACGAGTGTGCGATTTTAGAACGACAAGTAAGCGAATAAGATTAGAGTTTCTCCGTGAGAGATTAGTTTTTCATCTTTACCGACTGTGTAAAAGTACGTAACGATGATATATAGTTAAACGAAGAGTACCACTTCTGGATCTATTTTCGCTTCGATCGAAAGATCGAGGCCGTCGACCTAAACTCCCTTTCTCTCTCTCTCACGCTCTCTCTTAAGAGAGAAAGAAATTGAATAGGTACGGGAGCAAGAAGAAGATGGCTAAAACGACGTCGTCGGCGTCGTCGTAGTCGTTCGAGCAATCAATTCGTTCATTTTATTAAGAGGCTTATTCGCGCCGCGATTTCATTCCGGCTTCTTCTCAAGTGGCCTGATCCAATTCGATTTCATGCCTTCCTCTTCTTCTTCTTCTTCTTTTTCTTTTTCTTCTTTCTCCTCCTCTTCATCATCATCATCATCTTTTTACAACACGCCGTCGTGTTCTTCCTCCATCAATAAATGAGGAACGTATCAAGCGAGAGTGAACGTAACTACGTGCACGTACGTACGTTACGTTACGTTACGATCACGTCTGTCTTTTAGAAACATTGTCTATTTTCACGGAGAAACGAAGTAGGCAATGGTGGCGCTGACGTAAAAACGATCCTTTGATTTCGAATAAAATAAAAGGAAAAAAACGTGACTTATCGAACCGATAATCGAAGGATCGGTAAGCTAACAGTAGATTCGAATGAATCATAAAGGATTATTATGTACTCGTTAAACGAGAATAATAAAGAAAATGATAAAAATAAAGAAGGTGCCGTTGCGCAAGACAATTAGGTTTTAGTTACGGCATGAGATCTGAGATCATCGACAATTTGAAACGAAATTGCGGAAGTTGTTTCTTCCTTGCGGAAGGAAGGAAGGAAGGAAGAGAGATATTTCCCCTTTAAGGACTTCGATCGAACTTCTCCAGGACGACCTTGACCTTCTTGCGTGGAAGAAAGACCGTGTTTCTGTGCGTCTGTGTGTGTATGTATGTGTAAGAAAAAGATAGATAGAGAGGGAGAGAGAGATAAATATGAAATATCATAAACGCACTTGTTCGTTTAAATTTTCCCACTTTTTGCAAATCGTTTATGCGATAACACGATCATTAGTAGGATGTGAAATTTCTTCCACGATAGATTTCGAGTTATGTATTGAGTAAACTTGCGGAGAAAGTCAAAGATATCGGATTTGACCGCCTGTTGAATGAAAGAGAGAAAGATGTTTATGGGTATGCGTATGTGTATGTGTGTGCAGAAATGTTGTTGGAAAAAGAAGAAGAAGAAGAAGAAGAAAATAAAAAAGAAAAAAGATGTAATGAGTTTGCCATTCTGACTTGAGGGTGTCCGGATCTTGTGAAAGGAAGAGAAAAGAGAGAGAAAGAGAGGACAACCTGTTGCGAAGCAACAGGAGAGAGAGAGAGAGAGAGAGAAGAGTACGTGGGTGTTTTCAGAGACATAATCCTATTCATTTGTTTCCAAGAGATTTCAAGGGTCTGTGAAAGAAAATTTGATTGAAAACTTTCTATTAGTTTCTCACGGGTTCTTACTACCATATATATAAATCATTATTAATATTCTACTAATAAGTTAACTTTTTTATAAAAATAAGTAAACTAAATATATACGTATTACATACGTGCATTGGTTAAAATCATTTATGCGAGTACGCACGCAATGTGTATGAATTATTTGTAAGTGTGTGTGTATATGTTGTGTTATAATACCTACATATTTAATGTCACGTTCTTCGCGTAATTCATTTTATGGAATGAGATAGAAAGAAACAAAAAAAGAGAAAGAGAAAAAATAATGAGTATAAGAGAGAGAGAGAGAGAGAGAGATGAGATTGAACAAAATGAAATGGCGGAATTGAATCCTCGGCAAACCGATGAGGATGACGACCCACGTTGAAAAGTAAGATATTGGCTAATATACCGAGTAGGTTGGTACGACAGATAGATAAAGGATAGAGATAGAAATCAAGATAGATAGATAGATAGATAGATAGATGTTACTGAATAAATGATCGGTCCGATTTACTCCTTAGATTATCTCTGATTAATCATTCTACTATGTCTGACAGACAGGATACTTACGTATCAAGCTTCTCTCTCAATTTCTATAATCTTATAATAATTAAACTATATGATATGTATGTGTGTCGAGGATTAAAAAGAGAAAGAGATTAAAGCATCGTATATCGATCGATCGTCTACTTCGAAGGAAGGAAGGAAGGAAGGAAGGAAGGAAGGTAATGAAAAAGAGAAAAACAGAGAGAGAAAGGTAGAGCCAAAATAAATCAATAAAATAGCAAGCCGAGTTTAACAGGTATGGTAGTATTACGTATGTGTATGCCTGTTTAACGTAGAAACACAGAAATAGAGAGAGAAAGTAAGTAAGTATACATGAATGTATGAAACAGTAAGAGAGTGAACGAGTATATGAGAGAGAGTAAGAAAGTTAAGAGAAAGAGAGAAAGGATGAGAGAGATTGAGTAAGTGTATATGGGTGTATAGAAAAGAGAAAGAGAAAGAGAGTGAACGAGTATATGAGAGAGTAAGAAAGGTAAGAGAAAGAGAGAAAGGATGCGAGAGATTGGGTGAGTGTATGAGTGTATAGGGAAAAAGAGAAAGAGAAAGAGAGAGATAGAGATAGAGAGAGAGAGAGAGAGAGAGTGTGGTGAGTAAGAAGAGAGTGAGAAAGAAAGAGAGGGTAGTGGCGAGACGAGAGACAGGAGTAGAGGAGAAAGAGGAAAGGAGAGCGAAGCGAGGTCGAGACACGCGGCAGCTGTCTGGCGCCAGGGGTCCCCCTGTTCCCTCAAACAGTCGCGCCGAATGCCACCCACCTTCGTCGACCTATCGTGCCATTCTCAAACCTGCATCCCGGGAGCCGGCTTTCCTTCCTCTCGCCTCTTTTTTTCTTTCATTTTCTTCTTTTTTCCCCTTCCTTTTCCTTTTCCTTTTTATTTTTCTCTTTCTTTGCTTCTTTTTACTTTCCTATCTTCCATCTCTCTCTCTCTCTCTCTCTCTCTCTCTCGTTGTTCCCCTTTTTTCCCAAACGACAACTTTTCGATGCTTTAAACTGACCCTCCCCCACTTTAAGCCTTGAAAAGATTCATCGAATATGTCTATAGCTATTTTTATATAGAATATACTTTGTGTATAATATATTACTTTTTTTTCGTTGGAATTTAATCTGCTTAAAGATGATCCTTGATTTGTATGGGTTTTCTTTTTTCTTTTGGGGGTAGCTATTTTTGCTTTTTTTTTTTTCTTTTCTTTCTCTCTCGAGTATTATTACGAAAGTTATGTAAATTTCTGTCTCTGTTTTTTTTTTTTTATTTTTGTTAAATATATAACGTAAATATTGTGCTACGTTGATATATAATAATTATGAAAGAAAATTTCTATTGTATTATTTTCTTTTTTTTTTTTAAGACCTAGTCCTAGTATTCGAATGAATATAGACATTTGAAAATTTTTCTCGATGGAATAAAGAAAAATGTGATAATTTTATATGATATTAAGAATAATACGGTTAAATTTTGGAAACGATAATAATTAATTGATACGTATAATTGTATTGAAACGATTACACGCCAAAATATAATTTATTCATTACTATTATTAATATTATTATTATTAATATTATTTCGTATGAAAATATAATATCGTAGGGACAAAAGATAACAACGATTAGTGTCGTTTTTTTATTTTAAATTTTGGATCTTACGAAAGATTACGAAATTTTGAAATTGGAAAAAAAGAGACTTGAGTGCGTGGTCAAGTTGAAAGAAAAGAGTTCGACGAGTGGCTCGTTCGGTCAATCTCTTTCTCATCTCGTTTCGTTTCCTTTCGTTTCGTTTCGTTTCGTTTCGTTCGTTCCTCGGCATTCACGAAGAATACTACTCGGCACGGACGCAATTTGCTGCCGGCTTGGGAATGCCTGACGTCGTTAGAGCAGTGGCCTTTGCATTGGCAAAGGCAGATAGTAAAAGCAAGCAAAGGCCTCCTTCTTCTTCTTCTTCTTCTTCTTCTTCTTCTTCTTCTTCTCCTCTTCTTCCTCCTCATCCTCTTCTCGATGATGCCACGAGAAGGAAATCTCAGCTCGTAAACGTTTCTAGGGACTCGTCTTCGTCATCATCATCATCATCATCATCTTCTTCTTCTTCTTCTTTTTATTATTATTAGTATTATTTTCCTTCTTCTTTTTCTAGTCGTTTCATGACAACCAACGTGCTTAATATCGAACGATATACATCAAGGAACGTATACGATCAATATAAGAACGAAGTAATATTATTTTCAAATTCTAATCGATAATCTTTCTAATTTAATATTAAATATTAATTTATTTTTCATAACTGTATTTTTGTTTGTTTATCGGACTCATTTTACCGATTCTAATAATCTTTCTAATTGTAAGATCTCATTATTTATATTAGATATTAATTTATTCTTTATTACTGTATTTTTGTTTATTTATCGGACTCATTTTACCGATTCCAATAATCTAATTGTAAGATCTCA
>NW_014569566.1:832763-882152 GCF_001313835.1 Polistes canadensis | reverse complement strand
TCTAATTGTAAGATCTCATTATTTATATTAGATATTAATTTATTCTTCATTACTGTATTTTTGTTTGTTTATCGGACTCATTTTACGGATTCCAATTATTTTTCTATTAACAAGCACATCATTTTTATAGATAAGTTATTTATGTTATGTTACTACTACTATACTAATTGTCACTAAGTTGTTTGATTTTAGTGATATAAAAAGGAACTAGTTAATCTAATGGTGGTTAAACCACCGTGCATTAAAAATATTGTTTACTATAGTATAAGAAACTCCTCAAAAATTCATTTCATTAAGAATATTTCTTGACCTTGTCCCAAATACACGTAAAACGTTGAATTGAAAAAAAGTACGAAAGAAGAATAAGAAGAAGAAGAAGAAGAAAAATGTTTGTCAAAGAATCAGAATAAGATAGATAGAGAAAGAGAGAACGGGAACTAAAAATTGATCTCGTTTTGTAGCCAGGGCCAACCAAAAACGTTTCGAGAGTTCCGCGAAACAAACGAGAAGGAGAACGAACGAACGAATGAACGGAGGAACGAAGGAACGAACGAGCCGAAAAACGAAAAGAAAAGTTCACGTACCACGCGGTGCGTCATGCGTGAAAACCTGCAAAGCAAGCGCGTCAGCCTCGTGGAACGTCCACGTCGAGAAAATTTCTTCCAAGATGAAGAAAAAAGATTGAACGGATGGAAAAAAAAAAATAAAAAATGCAAAAAAAAAAAAAAAAAGAGATAGATAGGAGAAATTTTAACTGTGTACAATTTTCCTCTCGCTTATGTTAAGTTTCGATAAATTAAAAAAGAAAAAACAAAAAAAAAACAAAAACGAAACAAAAATAAGAAACTTTACCGAACGATGCGTGGAAATTTTACAAATTTATCTAAAAAAAAAATCATATGATAGATTCATGGAAAGTATCGCGTGGAAAAAAATGACAAAGTAGAAAAAAAATGTGTAAAAACTTTCCAATCTCACTGGGTCGGAACCATAAAAAACTTTTTTCCGTTTGTTTTAGTTTTTCCAAGAAAAAAATTAGAAATAAAAAAAATAAAAACGAAAACGAAAAGGAAAAAGAAAGAAAGAAAGAAAGAAAGAAAGATAGAAGAACCTGTTGGCAAATTCACTGGTAGTAGAGGATCTCGATTGTAGGACGCGGAAGTGAAAAACGCATGGCGAAGACGAAGACTAAGAGAAGAAATCGTTCTCGTGGCGACGTTCAAGGTTAGCCACGTGGATATATAGGCGTAACCATTGATACCAACCAAACCAATGGCGTAGACTTAATAAACCATTACTTGAAACAACCGTTACGATGACAAAATAATCATAACATCCACCACACGCATTCTTTTCTTTTAATTATTAAATTCAATTTAAAAAAAAAATAATATAGCGAGACCAAATACCGAACAAAATAGTAATAATGATTGATAATAATTAAAAATAATGATCAGGGTGCGTTCATAGTGTCGAAACTTTGACTTTGTAACTGCATAACGGAGATTGTTTTTTTTTGTTTTGTAAAAAATTTACTTTGAAAATATTAATAATAAAAAAAAAATGGGAAAAAAAAAAAACAGATTTGGAAAAACCTAATATGAATGGTAGATATTGCAAAAAAAATTCATCAAAGATGGAAAACAAAAAAAAAGAATAATACGAATTAGGAATATGTGTCGAAATTGGTGAAGAGAAAAATGATCTAAAAAATGGGAGAATATAATATTTAAAAGATAGTTACCTTCTCCGTTGGTGGTAAGAGAGCCGGGAAGTGGTAGCAGGGGCGTGTTGCTTTTGCACCGACGTTGTTGATCCCCTTCGCTGGGCGCACGATCTGAAAATAAACGGGCAACCCCTTTTTAGAAAGAGAAACTTCTTCTTCTTCTTTCCCTCCAACGCGTCATTTGTTTTATTATACTATTTGCTAACACTTTTACGCGACACTCCTCCTACTCCCCCTCCTCCTCCCACCCCTCTTCTCGTTACTCGCACTTTTCTCGTCTAACCCAAAACCGTACGCTGCTAACGCATTTATTTATACGTATCTAAGTATATGTATTTTAGTATTTTCTACAAATGAATAATAATAATAATAAAATAATTAACGCAGATGATGACCCAAAAAAAAAAGCCGTGTCCAATTGTCGTTGATTTATATAAAAAATGACATAATAAAAATAATCATGATTCCGAAACGATCCCAAGACAACAAAAAATTAATAAAATTTTCAAAGAAAAACCAAATATTTGTCAATCATCGTTGCACAACAATATCAAAAAAAAAAAAAAAAAGGAAAAAAGGTTTAAAAAACAAATAATAAAATGACCTTGTACAAACGTGTAGTACGTATGATATATATATATATATATATATATATAAAAAGAAACAAAACGAAAATACCCGTATAAAAAATAATACCATATAAATTCGCAGATAAATCATTGTTTTAATTATTGCGAAATTTATTGCAACAACTGCTGTGAACAGCATTTAGACTGAAGAAGTAGAAATAGAAGAATAAGAAAAAGAAATAATAGTAGTAGTAATAGTAGTAGAAGAGAATTCTCGATACATAAAGAAGTCCCAACCGACGATTTACGTTCGAGTTCACGATCGCGGACGATTAATCTCGCGGATTTTGAAAGAGGGTGAGATATAGAAAGAGAGAGACAGACAGACAGACAAACAGACGGACAGACAGAAACAGAGAAAGACAGGCAGACAGAAACAGAGAGAGAGACAGACAGACAGAAACAGAGAGAGACAAAGAGAGAGAGAGAGAGAGGGTGGGAGAGAGGGAGGTAGGGGAGGGAAACCACGGAGAAGGGAAAATCGTGCCGAGCATATCGTCCGGATGATTCATCGGTGTGTACTTCGCGTGGAAATTCTCTACGGCGCCGTCTTCGTCGTCTTCGTCGTCGTCGTCACAAAAGAGCTGACAGAATCCACCGAAATAATGATTCTCTCTTTCTCTCTTTCCCTCTCGCGAGACGTCTAATTTATTTCTTTAAAAAGATAGAGGGAGAGAGAGAGAGAGAGAGAAGTTGCCCCGAGGAACACGAGGAGGATCTAATTTCGTTCCTGACAAAGCGCGATTGCCGTTCGCGGTTTTCTAATTTTGTCCTGAGACGAAAAACTCAAAAAAAAAAAAAAAAAAAAGAAATTCAACGAGACAAATGTAAAAAGGAAAACAGATAAATAAATAAATAAATAAAGTAAGAGAAACTATTTGTGAAAAACAACCACCCACCCATACTTGTATGAGAAGAAGAAAAAAGTCAGAAAGAAAAAGGAAACAAAAAGTAAATTAACAATAATAATAATAATAATAACAACGCGAATCGCATTCTAAAAATTGTGCAATTATTTTAGAATATATCTCGAAAGATCGAAGAACAAAAATATTTGTAGAAAATCCTTGGATAAATTGGATTTCTTTTTTGTATTAATAAATGAATGATAATCTAACAAACATCGGAGTAAAGTAAATTAACAATAATAATAATAACAACGCGAATCGCATTCTAAAAATTGTGCAATCATTTTAGAATATATCTCGAAAGATCGAAGAACAAAAATATTTGTAGAAAATCCTTGGATAAATTGGATTTCTTTTTTGTATTAATAAATGAATGATAATCTAAGAAAAATCGAAGTGAAAGATTGAAATTCATTGATTCTCTCGAAAAGAGAGAACACTTAAGAGAAACACACGCGTACGAGCTCACACACACACACACACCCAGAAAAAGAGAGAGAGACATAAGATACTTGAATACTTGACCGAATTCTTCTAGCAAGGAGGGGTTTAAGCGTTTCCTGTTTGCCGAAACCCGAAAGAGTATCTTAAAAGGTTGCTCTGGTAAAGAAGAACGATGGACCCTGCCGAACGCAACTAACATAAGACGGCATTCCTCAGGAACGCGAAGGGTGTATTTCTTATTTTTTTTCTTTTTATTCTTTTACTTATTTTACTTCGAAGGACACCAAGAAACGATACTAAACGATACCTGCTTCTCCTTCTCCTTCTTCTTCTTCTTTAGTTTCGAGGATGATAATTTCTGATGGTTAAACACAACTATCTCCTTTTCTCTTTCTGATCTGACACGAGGAGTGAACAAAAAGATAGAAAGAAGTAGAAATGATTGTCATCGGAACACGAACAATATTTTTCCTTCTTTTTTTTTTATCTCTTAAAAGAACACACACATATATACTCAACAAGCAAACAAGTAAGCAAGCAAGCAAGCAACCATAACTACACTCTCTCTCTCTCTCTCTTCTATCTCTTTTGTTTAGAATTGGTGAGAAAAAAACTCGAACGATGTTTGTGCGCGATCAAAACGTCGCCGTTATTACCGCAGAACGTGGGTGCCCAAGTTTACGTGTCAATTTGTTTCTTATCATCGGACTAATATTTGCACGATGATTGTGTACATCCCCCTTACCCTACCCTCGTCTCACTACCTGATGCCTGGTGGTGGTGGTAATGGTAGGGTAAGAATAGTATAGCAATATGGGGAAAAATAGGAAGGAAGGAAGGAAGGAAGATAGAAAAATATGAAATTAATAATATTACTAATAAACACTAGTCTAGATTGAAACAGTTTTGTTGAGGGTTTCAAATTATAACGAACGAATACTTAACGAAGTTTAGATGTTTTGTGTTTTGAATATTAATAAAAAGAAAAATGTATGTCTACCCAATGAAAAAAGACGCTGAACTGTAAAGATTAAGGTAACATGTAAAAAATTATATATGTCGTAATATAAGAAATAATAATAAAATAAAATTTCCAGTTGTTGAAGAAGTCTTTCAATAAAGGGACGAAATGTCCAACTTAGTTAAATTAAGTTCTAGTTCTTTTTTATGTCCAAGTTCCCTGTGATACCTTATCATTAAGAATTAAAGAGAAAGAGAGAAAGAAACAATGATCTTTCTTTTCTTAATCATGTTTATACAACCCCCATCTCCTCGTCTCATCTCATGGTGATGGTAAAGTAAAAAAAGTGGTGTACAATAATATGAGGAAAATAGGAAGGAAGGAAGATAGAAAAATATCAAAAAATGAGAGAGAGAGAGAGAGAGAGAGAGAGAAAGAATCCATGATCTTTTATTTTGGTTTTATTTCAAACCTTTTTATACAACCCTCATTTATCTTTTTCTATTCTAAATTCGTATATAGATGTAATCTCTACTCTTGTTCACAAAACCATCGAAAATAGTTGGGAAGGGAGGGGAACTACGAAAGAAAACTATGCCGCTATGTTGATCTTTTTCATTCTGACATGAGTCAATGGAATGCGAGTGGTTGGTGCCGGTGCCACTCCCGCCGATCGTCCCTCAAAATAAAAAAAGAATGAAAACGTGAATGAGAAAGATTCGGGGAAGAAATAGAGAGAGAGAGAGAGAGAGAGAGAGATAGAAAATGCGTGTTCCTAACTTCCTTCTAAATAAGTGTGTAGTGGTAGATGAAAGATGATGATAGTGAATAGTAATAAATGTCTTTGTATATGTGTTTGTTTGTGTGTGTGTACGCGAGAATGCCAAGGACGAAGGAATGGGGGCAACAGGCGTCCACCATAATTTCATTTTTTCTTTTATTTTTTCTTATGTTTTATTATTTTATATTATTATTTTTTTTTTTCTATGATTACGAAAGTACACAATTTTAGATATATTAAATATAATCTTTACCGAAAATAATTTCTACGCGAATATTTTGGACACACTTTATTGTACATGGAATTGAAAATAAATTAAAAATAAAAGTTAAACGGGGTTGGAAAGAAGAAGTGGGTTGAAATGCAAAGGAAATAAAAAATTTAGAAGCGATACACGATACTCGAAAAGATTTGTCCTCGCAACTTGTTACGTTCGAAAGGGACATACTATTTGCTGTACGTATTATTATGCATCGTGCACATGATAACTGAATACTATACACTCATTCTCTTCTTTCGATGAACACGATTTGTAAAGGTTTACAACGTGTCATTCGTCTCGATGATTTGTTTGAAATTTACGCAATATTCGTATGCGTAATAATGTGTTCATTGTTTATTAATTCCGTTTCTCTGTTACCACTTCCCTTCCCCTTCTTCTACCATTTTGCATAAATTTACAAAATCGTTCCACTTCATTCTACTTTTGTTTTTCTTCCTCAATCAAAAATTCCTCTCATTTACTTGTTTGTTTTTATTTTATTTTATTTTATTTTTAAATAAAGAAACGAACAAAATATTAACCCTTTGAGTGGTGAATACTTTTAACTGAAGAGTATTTTCTACGAATGAAATAGTTTATTATTAATATGACCAGATATGCTAATATTAATAAATTATATTTAATTAATACAATTTTTCTTTTCTCACAATATTATTTTCATTTGACAAGAATCATGCGTTTACCAAACGCATATATGCGTCCATAGCACTAAAAGGATTAATATTGTCATAATATAAAATGAATCATTATTAATCGTAACGTATGATCGAATTATTATGCTATTAAAATTGTAATGAATTCTTTCTTCTTTTTTTATTATATTATATATTATATAAGTTACGATTAAAATAGGAACGCATAAATTCGCGTTGAAATTTTCTGTTCTTTTTTNTTTTTTTTTTTTTTTTTTTTTTTTTTTTTTTTTGGCCTCGAAATGTTTTCTTTATAAATGTAAAAATACACGATAGTAGAATACGATCGAATTTTAAAGGGGAAGAGAAGTTTTCTATATAAGTTGGAACGAACCCTGACGGGAAAGAGCAGATTGAAATTCATCCCGGTGGGGAGCACTCGAGCGGCAACAAGTGGCCCGTTTCGTGGCTAAAGTGTCCTTCTTTTCATCTTTCCCTAACTTTTCTCTAGCTACTTTTCTCAAGAGAAAGAGAAAGAGAACAGAATTTTTTGTCGTTAAAAAGAATTCTCTTCGACGAAAAGTGTTCTTCATAAAAAAAAAAAAAAAACAAAATCTTTTACTATCGAACTATCCAATTTTACCAACAAATATAACTTATTCACATATACTCGTACACATTCTTGCAAACTATTAATAATACACACACATATATATATATATAGATTGGGGGAAAAAGTTTGTTCGTATTTTTACGATATTAATTAAATTCGACAATAATTGCGTTAGTTTCCAAAAAAAAAAAAATAAAATGATACACCATAATAAAATTAAAAATTGATTATAAAAGGAGACTATATATTAATAATACGAACAATATTTGTTTTTTATTTAGAAGATACGAATAGAAACATTTTCCCTGATCCTATATATATATATATATTATTATTATTATTATTGTATATAAAATACTTATATCATCGAATATACAAAATGACGCATTAAACGTCAGCTTTGGATCATTGTCAGATAGTTCTTACATAAACGTAAGCTTTGCTACGTCCTATCGACGAGAGATATTGACCTCAGGCTATAGAACCACGAAGGTAAGTACTTCTCCCTCTCTATATCTCTTTCTCTTTCTATACACATATTATATACATCCACATACCACACATTAAAATATATACGAGCTGTCTAATATACATGTATCATTCTATGTATATATATATACAGATGTCGAAGAACGCCTAACTGCAGGCGCTATTATTTCGTCACGATGAGAGCTTGGCACGAAAGTGTATACATATGTTTGTATGTATGTATGTGTGTATGTATGTATTTACCACGTATGTCAGAGATTAAAAGAACTTCATCTTTGTAGACAAATATGTAACATTTCTTTTTCAAATTTATTATTATCATCATCATATATATATATATTATTATTATTTTAGACAGATTGTAGATATGTAATTTGTATTACAAAATGATTTTAATTATTATTATATTTTTAATATAACAGAAATATATGTGTAGACAAATATCTAACATTTCTTTTTCAAATTTATTATTATATATATTATTATTATTTTAGACAGATTGTAGATATGTAATTTGTATTACAAAATGATTTTAATTATTATTATATTTTTAATCTAACAGAAATATATGTGTGATTAAAATATTGTATTTATATATTGGGAAGAGGAAAATAATCATTAAAAATTTGTTATCCATTTATGCGAATACCTACACGTGTTGTTCATATATACATGTAGAAATACGTCAGTAGTTGTCTCCCCGTATATACCTACTTTCGTATCGAATTCCTTTGTATAAATAGTCGTGAATGATCGGAGTCCGGTTGCACGTTCGAAATAACTTATTCTACGAACGGAATAGTTTGATGGACAGGTTAACGAAAGCAAATAGCATTGTCGTGCCGAATATTATTACGCAAGTTCATTTTCTTCAAATAAGTTTTATACTTTATACATATATATAAATGAAATGTTAATATATAAATGAAACCTATCGCGAGATAATTGATTGTGTCAACTAGTATCCATCTTCACGAACAAATAAGTATTGTATACGTATATAACATGGTGAATATAAGTGTGTGTGTATATATATATGTATAAAAAGTATTACATACACGTGTGTTCCCACATTGATCGTGAGAAAACCAGTTTAGGATCGAGCACGAAAGAAGATAGAAAAAGGGGGAAAAACGTCAAGATCGAAGCAGTCAAAACTGTTGCGAACATTGTACAAATAAAGAATACAAGGACGATATATTTCTCGAGAAACGTGTATTTATTTAATATCATTCGTCAACGAATCGAAACTGTTCAAAACTATCTTTCATTGTGTACGTGGTGGATATTCGCATTATATTTTTAATTCATTTTCTCAATGTAATATATAATAAATGAGAAAAAGAATAATATGTATTATATATTTTATCGATTTATAAAACACCTTGTATAGGTATCAAAAATTTTCTACAAATTTGTTTCAAGAAAAAATAAAATGTGATTGATTGTTGTGTTTAATTTACGATAAAGTAAATACGATTATAAATTTATATATATATCTATTTATAATATCGAAAACAATGATCAAATGTAATTAACAATTTTAAAAATCGAAACAATAATACCAATTTGTATTATACGTGAAAAATAACGTGGACAAAAATAACATTTGTTCGTTATATTATTTCGCGTATAATTTCGTAAGAAAATTTTGTTCTCTTTCCAAAAAAATATTAAATTAATAATAATAATAATAATAATAATAATAATAATAATAATAATAATAGTTTGAACTCCGTTTCTATCGGGTGGATCTTCTCGCGTGTGCGAAAATGACTCGTCCGATCGATCGTACGAGATGATGGTTTGCACGCGAGAGGATTATATCGACCACTGAAACGATGATATCCTTTGAAATCCATAGCAATACGTTCCCCGTCGCAATCAACAAGATGATCGATTTACAGACACGAATTTGACGCAGCAAGAAAATCAATGTGATTCATGCTTGGTCTTGTATAAACATACATAAGTACCACCCCATATAAATAAACAAACAAATAAATACACAAACATACACACACACATATATGATATATCTCGTATAATTGAATATTCAAAAATTGTAATTATTTCATATACATTTTCATTAATTATATTACCATCTATTTGATTCTCGTTAATTAATCTTTTACGAATCTAAACAGATGATGGATGAGTCTAAATTGATATTTATACAAAAAAAAAAAATTCTAATAGTCGTGTGCAGTAAAATTTTGATTAAAAAACACGATTAGAATGACATAAATTAATTGAAATATTACAAACATGATTATTGTATACAAAATAATATTGTCTCTCTTTCGTGTTTGTTTTTTTTTTTCAATATAAAATAATATATAAATATCTAATAGTTATACATATATATTGTGTGTGTGTGTGTGTGTTTAATAACCAAGATGTCGGATAAAAAAGCGAACCGGTAAATCGAGATCTAGTCGCATATTCGGTTATCAAAACGAATGTGTCGCGTCGTCGATCGTGTTCATATAAGTTCGCAATTATAGATCTAATTCAAGATAAGAGAATAAAAAGATAAACTAATGTGCTGCGAAAGATCGTAATCGAATCTCGTATCTTCGCTACCAGTTACGCGAATAATAATACAAATAAAATAAAAAAAAAATAAAAAAAAATACATATATATATATAAATGATTAATATAAAATACGATAAAAAAAAAATGATATTAGTTGGTTAGCATATATTCTTGTTCTTCCAATACCACGTAGCATCATCATCATCATCGTTGTCATATATTTGTTCGTTCTATTTTTATATTTTTGCTGTCGAAGAGAAAAAATTCATACTATGCGAACAAACACACAAACATACATACATTCATACAACAGAGACACACACAGACAGACAGACAGATAGACAGACAACTCTTCTAACCGTGTATATTTCGATACGCTTATCGTAAAAGATTATTTTCTAAGCTTGCTTTGGGCTAGGTCGTGAAACGTGACACGCGTAGCGCACGCGTATAGAGGACCAACCAACTAACCAACCATCTAACCAACCATCTAACCAACCATCTAACCAACCAACCAACCAACCAACCAACCAACCAACCAACCAGCAAACCAACCAACCAACCTTGCTAGTAGACGTTTGCGAGCAATAAACATGAGTTATCGCTGGTATCTTAGCGAGAAGGAAGACGACACTGTTAAACTAAGATGAAAGAAGAAACTAAATGAATAATAAGAAAAAAGAAAGTTCTTACCTTCTGGTCTCAGCCTGTCTGCGATAAGGCAGTAGGGGGGTGGCGGCGACTCTGTAACAAAATATACAAATACTATAATCTCTGACTACCGTAAATACTTCGATAGTTTCATCAAACAAATACAAATACTTATATACAAACACATTTATATATATATATATATATATATATATANTATATATATATATATGTGCGTAGGTTTAATCTCTTCAAGGCCTTTACCATCACATATACTAAGGATAGTGGGAGGACCATTGAAATTTTAATTGAAAACTGGTAAGAAATTGAGCTAACTAATTGTACGTTATATATTTATTTTTTTTTGTACTTCGTTGAAAAAACTCCCATTATAGGAAGATAAATATGATTTTATCTACACAACTTTTCGAATCGCTACGAATATTTCGTCAAATTCTTGTTCGCCCGTAAAATAATTTCTTCGGATTTAATTAATAATAAAATATTACAAGATTTTTTTGTATGTTTGTGAAAAGCAATTGAAAGACAAAAAAAAGAACAACAACGAATAACATAGTCGTCCCTTGCAAAAGAAAAAGAAGAAGAAAAAAGATCAAATACAATATAACGGATTTAAATTAAAACAAAATTCTTCGTAGAGAAATCGTAGAAAAATTTTAATCTAGACTATAATATATACGTGCTATTTTTTTTTAACGATCCGTTATTAAGATTCGTGGCAGGGGAAAGGAGGAAGGGGGGAAATCATTGATAAATTATAAACAGACTTGGCTAGAAAAAGACAGAAATAAAGAAACAAGAAAAATAAAAAGATGAAGAAGAAGAAGTAGAAGTAGAAATGGACTCAAGGACCATGGTGGTGGTGGGTTAGTTTGCTTGGATGAGGAGGCCTCTCTAAACTACTCTTCTCTTCTCATCTCATTTCATCTCATCTCGATGGCATTGCCGGCGATACGAAATATCTCGAGAAACGGCGCTCCGTTAGAAGTCCCAGTCCAAAAGCGGTGGAGTTCTATTATTGGCACGCACCAGTGAAACCGGTATGTCGTTTTTCGTCCTTTTACGTATCTCGTTCTGAAAGCATAGATGGACGGACGGACGGACAGACGGGCAGCAGCAGTGCGAATATCTCAAACGTCAAGGTAACCCTTGAGAAAGAAAGAAAGAAAGAAAGAAAGAAAGAAAGAAGGATAGATAGAAACGCCTTCTCGACGCCACCACCACCGTTACCATTCGTAGAATCCGATGGAACGCGCCTCGGACAAAAATAACTGGGAAAATGGCGATTGGATAACTTTTGATCAATACTCGAAAAGCGAAAATAAACTATTATACCGTATCCCTAGCGAAATATAGCTTTTTGTTTTCTATTATAATCCATATTTCTTTCTCTTTCCTAAACATTCCACGATTTTTCATCGTACGATTCACCCACCTTCCCGCCCATCCACCCACCCACCCACCACACCGCTACCAGCATCACCACCCTCTGTCTTCCTCTTTTTCCTTGAGATTCCTACCCCATACCGTGGATAATATTTATTTTATCTTAAACGATAAATCCTTTCCCCGTTTCGTTCGAATTGTTACGTTAAATG
Organism: Polistes canadensis; assembly: GCF_001313835.1. NCBI lineage: Eukaryota > Metazoa > Arthropoda > Insecta > Hymenoptera > Vespidae > Polistes > Polistes canadensis. The sequence continues at coordinate 869,877 of NW_014569566.1, read as the reverse complement.
CATATGCATTTATGTATATATATATATATATATATGTATATGTGAGCGTGTGTGTTAGGTATATTTGAGAGTAGGGATAGGAGAAACGAGTTATTTGTTGTGTGTGACCGAAAGAGACGCTTGCTTACTTATTCTACGTATACATTTACTCGCGCCGAAATTCCTAGACGATAACGGGGGCGACGGCGACGAAGACGACTACGACTACGACTACGACGACGGCGGCGTCGTTTCAACAACGCTTCTTTAATGGCCGACCTACCGTCGCGCCTACACACACGCGTAGTCGAAGAAATGATACCACTCACTCTCTCTCTCTATCTCTTTTATCTTTCCTTATTACTATTATCAAACGTGATTTCGTCTCTAAAAAAACGCGATCCTTTTTTTTTTTTCTACACTTCCTTCCTTAACCAAATATTTTTCTTTTTTTTTTTTTTCTTACGCCATAATTCTTACTATCCCCACGTAGAGAGTAGAAAAGTAAAGAAAATAGAAGAGAAAACGTGAGTCGATTATCTCTAGTTGGAATTTGGAAAAGATAAGACGAGGAGGAAGAGAAGGAGGAGTAGGAGGAAGAGGATGTTGATGATGATGATGATGATGATGATGTTGATGATGGTCTATTTGTTCGGTCGAGTTTGCCTTTTCAAAATGGCGGCATATTTTTCAGAGATCTCATATGTTAGACACGCGATATATATCACCGTATTTTATTTTATTTACCAAGATGATTATTTCGAGAGTGTTCACATGCAAATATATGAATATATTTATCTTTTGCATCTTTAAGAGCCCCCTCCCCGCCCCACCGCAAGAATCCCGTCAGCATGTATTTATAGATTGTCCCCCACAACTAACGGATCTATCCTAACGTATTATGCAAAAGTAGGGGAAAGAAACAACAAAAATAAAGAAAAAATCCTTATCGATGAGAGAAATTCGTTCCCGGTTAGGATGATGATGATGATGCTTGCTTGGTTGCTTGCTTGCTTGCTTGCTCGGTCGGTTGTTTCTCGCGTATCTTCCGACGCGCCATCTTGCTCACCTGGATTTATCCATAATGGCGGAACACGATTAACGTTCCTTCTTTTTATTCTTCATCTTTTCTCGTTTAGCTTCGATCACCGATCCGCAAGACGAAAATAGACCACACGCAAAAAGATAGAAAGATGGAAAGAGATGAAGAGAAGGCGGCTCCTCCTTCTCCTGCTTTCTCTCTCTCTGTCTCTCTCTCTCTCTCTCTCTCTCTGGTTATTTCTCACGTTCGTTGGGTATGATATCGTGCGCTGTGGCATATCAATTAAAATAAAGTCGCTGACTCAGGGGATACTTAAAATTCTCGTCAGAGTATGAGAGCGCCGCCGATACTATCCCGGTTTGCCAAAACACGATGACCTTGATTGTTGTTGCCGGTTGCTGCCTCGAGCTATCGCGCAAGTTCGAGAAATAAAAAGACATGAGAAAAGAAAGAGAGAGGAGAAAAAAAAGTGAGGACATGAATGAATTTAATTCTACCGATACGAAATCTACAGAATATAAACTTGGGAAAGATCGAAAAGATTTATACTACTAATCGCTGAGAAATTAAAGACAAATATATATATATATATACACACACACGTTTGAAATCTTATCGATTACTCTCGGGGAGATATCCTCTGATGTCCGTTCGATGTGACGCAACTTGACATGAACGCAACTTCCGAGAGAGAGAGATAGAAAAAGAGCGAGATGGGGAAGGGGTGGTTGGAAGGAGGGGAAGGAAAAAAGAAGGATAAACGCGAAATTAAAAAAGCAAAGGCTACTGCCACGGATGCTATACTTAATATAAGAATGAACCACGACAACGACGACATAGATAAAGGACCGCGAATAGGAAATATATATATGTGCGTGTGTGTTATACGTAAATACATACGCACATTTATAGGCGACTACTACGACTACTACGAGGACGGGGTCGGGCGACGGTTTGCGTAACGATATCGTCGTCGCTCGATGATAATCGATTCGTCGGAGTGAATTATTAACGGCCTCGCGCGCTAAACTCATACACAACGAATAACACGGCGAATGCAAAAACAAAGATAAAGGCGCCGGTGCAGGAGAATTTGCCTTTTTCTCCTTTCCTTCTTCTTCTTCATCTTCTTCTTTTTATTCTTACTCTTCTTCTTCTTCTTCTTCTTCCTCTTTCTACTTATTCTCTTCCACTATACCAGCAACAGTACCACCTCTTTTTTTTACCTCCTCCTGCTCCTCCTCCTCCTTCTCTTCCTCCACCTCTTTCAAATCATCGGTATCATCGACGCGCATGTTACGAAAAACAAGGCGCCATCGTAAAACGCGAACGCCAGTTTACCTTAGCCAAACGAACATTAATCGTTATTCTAATTACGATAACTACTATACTCGAACTACATATATTCATTTCTATTCTAACGATGTCTCGAGTCTAGACTGAAATAATAAGATAATTAAAATGACATTAACAATAGAAGAGATAAGACGAGAGAGAGAGAGAGAGAGAGAAAGATAGATCCTCCCTGTTAATATAAAAAAAACTCAAAAAGTATTCATTAGATAAAACCTAAAAATTCAAAGATACCACCACTACTACCTACCCCCCGTTGTTGTTATTGTTGTTCTCATCATTTTCATTTAACTCTTCGACGATTCTCTAAATATAATCAAAAATATAATATACTCAAGAGTCTCAGAGAGATATCAGATAATTACCAAATTCAAATATATATATTATCCCTTGAAATAACAATCTATATAATATAACGATAAATTGTCATTAGTTAAAGATCCGATTTAAAATCGTTCTTTACTTCTTCCTTTACCTATTCTTAATATAACATTGTAATCATAAACAACGGAATAAATAAATCGAGGAATGTAAAATTGGAATCTCTCAATTTCGACGACAGAAAGAAAGAAAAAGAGAAAGAAACGTCGTCGTCGTAGTCGTCGGCGGCGGCGGTGGCGGCGTGAAGCAGCTGTGGAATACTGGCGCAACGTCCGAAGCACGACGCCGGTGTGCGGGCCGATCCGCGCTTGCACATGTCGGTCGTCGTCGTCGTGTCGTGGTTGTATGTGTGCGCGCGAGCGCGTGTTCACGAAAGACCAACCAACCAACCGGCTTCCTTCCTTCGGCTCGCTTCGGTCAGCTCCTCGGCTAATGCCGGCTGGCCTCGACAATTAGCTGGCGCCAGCAATGACACGCAGCGGCGCCGGGCCGTGCCGTGCCTCCCTTCCCACCCCCTTCCTCTTACCCTTCTCCTTCCCAAGCCCCTCTATCCCTGTGCCACCGCTTCCACCCTCCCCGTCAGCCCCACCTCGAATGGCCGGCCGGCCGGCCGGTCGGTCGCTATATACTTTGCCCCCTCCCCTCGTCCCCCACCCCTTCGTTCACCCCGCTACCCTTAACTCCTTCCATCCTTCACCGTCGCGTCGCATCGCGCGAACCCGCCAGCCGCTCCCTCTCTCTCTCTCTCTCTCTTTCTTTCTCTCTCTCTTTTTCATTCTCTTTCTCTCACTTTCGTTCTTTCTCTACACCGAGAGAGAGAGAGAGAGAGAGAACACAACTCGCTCAATATACGCTTTATTTTTAGATTCATTTCCTTCTGCCCATAAACTCTGATTGTGCAGCTATTGGTAAGAACAGAGAGAGAAAGAGAGAGAACGTGTCGGCATCACTCCCTCCTCCTCACTCTCTCTCTCTCTCTCTCTCTCTTTCTGTTTTCTCTCCCTATCGCTCATCTTCCTTTTTTTTTTTTTTTCGTTTTCCCGAGGTTGCTGCTGGTTGTAATGTGGTGTTGCTTTCTACTGCTGTTCTGTTACTGTGGTGCTACCCACCAATATCTAACGCCTAAGATCCATCATCTTGTTTCGGTTTAAATCGTATCTTCCTTCTTCTTCTTCTTCTTCTTCTTCTTCTTTAAGAAAAAGAAGAAAAGAAGAAGTAGACGATATATATGTCGGTTTCTATTTTGAGATATACGTTCGCCTCCCTCGCTTTTTTTATACTACTACTTCTTCTTCTTCTTCTTTCATTCTTTCTTTCGGTTGGCCTTTTCTTTCATGATACGATGAAGAACGCACGCAACATCGAAGAACAGACATGTACGTTGTGTTTTCTTCTTCTTCTTCTTCTTCTTCTTCTTCTTCTTCGTCGTCGTCGTCGTTGTCGTTGTCGTTAGGTTAGAAAACGTGCTCTTTCTACTCGCAACGAAAAGTACTTTACTTTAAACATGCGATAGAGTATCCCCTATTTACTATTCCACGTTGAATTCATTTTCCTCCCAGACCACCCCTCTCTCTGTACCTAACTCTTTTATCTCTACCTCACGAACGTTCTTGTTCCATAAAGATCAAAGTCTACTTGTTGTTCTTATTCTATCCAATAATCTCAATTCCAAGAATGAAAGAAGTTACGAAATAAATAGAAAATACTTGGACTTTATTCTGTTAATCAAAAATTCGACGTGATTTTTTATCAAACCCCGTGGGTGCAGTATCATATATTTATTCGACAAATTTTCAACGTCTCTATATCTATTATTAGAAATAGGGTGTCTCGCGCGTAGTAGTTGATGATGGTGGTGGTGGTGGTGGTGATGGAATTCAAAGGATTCCCGTTAAGTCTTGAACTTTTTTTTTTAATTACAAAACAGACCAACGCAAAACGACAATGAGAAACTTGAAACAGAAACTTTTTAACGGGATAATGTAATTCATCGTGGATTTAATCGTACAACTCTCCGATTCGTGATCTTAATCTTGACTCTTGTCGCGCCTACTTTATTTATAGTGGATTTTATCTATAAGAAAAATAAAAATAAAGAACCCCTTGCCCCCTCCTCGGGGTAGGGGGCAACGGGAAAAAGAAAAAAAGGTAATACCTAACTAAGCAACGTCACGAGTCGTCGATTCGATTCGAAGAAGGTGGGTGGATGGGTTGTTCACTGGGTGTACTTCTGAACACAGGACTGCGCTCACGTTTTACGACGCTTTAAACGACGATCGGTCGAGTTACGTAAAGGAGTTCTTACTTTACTGGCGCCTACTCTCTCTCTCTCTTTCTCTCTCTCTCTTTTTTTCTCTTTCTTGTTTTCACGTCGGCATAAGAGGCGAAGGTTTTTTTTTGCAGTTAAAGTCACGTCGGTGATGGTGATGGTAATGGTAATGGTAATGGTAATGTTAGTGGTGGTGGTGATGCCAGTGCCAGTGCCAGTGCCAGCAGTGCTGGTGGTGCTTGGTGCCGGGATCGGAATTGTCTGGAGATACGTTTGAAGGAAAAGAAACAGAAAAAAAAAAAGAAAAGAAAAAAAGCAACCCGAAGAAACGGATGTCACGAAAAAGGTCTGCCATAAATTCGTTACTTCGATAAAACTTGACGACGATAACGAATGAACGAACGGACATAAACAAAAAAAAAAAAGGACAAAAAATACAATAAATAAAAGATAACAACAAGAACAAGTGGACTAGGTCTAGTAGAACTGTTCTCTCTCTCTCTCTCTCTCTCTCTCTCTCTCTCTCTCTCTCTCTCTCTCTCTCTCTCTCTCTCTCCTATTCTTTCAATTCCCAATCGAATCGTTCTGCGACACATTTTTTTCAACGATCTCGAATCATTATATTAGTTTCGATGTAATATAAAATACCTGAGTAATACGATGACGCAATGAATTCTTATGCGAAAAAGAGAATGAAAGAAAGATAATCCCCGAGTAACTTTCTGAAATGAAATTTAACGATAATGGGGTCTGGTAGGTATCGAGGGTATTACGCGTGGAACATAATGTTCGAGCAAACAGTAGGTAATCCTCGGAGGTAAAGCAATAAATCAAAGTTTTACATCCGATCCCCTAGTATACGGATAGGTGACGAATACCGTTCCTGCCGGTAGTGGTTTACTGTCGTTTTGATGTTCCGTCTTTATTCGACGTCGTTAAATCATTCTCGAAAAGGGGGAAAAGAAAAAAGAAAAAAGTGAGAAAAAGAGAAAGAGAGAGAGAGAGAAAGAAAGATGTCGAAGAAGCGTAAGTTCTTCACCTAAATTATCGCGAATGGTTTACGAGCAACGGTGTAAAAGAGACTTCCTTCTCTTTCTCTCTCTCTCTCTCTCTTCATATTATACCGCAGGAAACGTAAACGTAAGAGAACACGAACGATGGACGCGTGCACGTATGCACGTATGCACGAATACACATGGCAGGGACTAAACTGAACGCGATTTTCTTCGGTCGATAAATATTTTAACATGCGTTTAACAGATCGATCCCGATGCCGACACGATTAAACTCCTTAACGAGGGCAGATATACGGTAAACCGCGACGCAACTCGAATAAAACGCGTTCCGCGAACCGTGCAGGAAAACGATCGGCCATCGGAATATCATCTATTTCTTTCTTTATTTATTTCTTTATTTATTTCTTAATTTTTTTGTCTTTTTCTATCACGAGATACGATTAAAAGGTAATTACGAAAGCTAGCATTTAATGTCTTTTAAAAGAGCGCGACTCGATTGCGGATACGATTTTTTTCTTCCTATTTCTTTTCTAAACGTATCTCGTAGTATCGTCAACTATCGCTACCACCTACTTTATCGACGTGTGTTTATTACGTATGTTTGTACGAGAGAAAGAAAGAAAGAGGGAGAAAGAGAGGGAGAGAAAAAATGGTGTTTGTTTGACGATCGAATCGCAAAAGAAAGAGCCTGTCACAATAAAGACGAGGAACACGTGCGCGCAACAGCAGCATTCAATGTGCTGCTGCTGCTGCTGCTGCTGCTCTGACAGAGTTACGTAAACACGCTGGCGCATACGCGAGAAAAACGAAACGAAACGAAACGAAATGAGAGAGAGAGAGAGAAAGAAAGAAAGGGTAAAAGAATAAAAAGAGACACGCAAGTCGATCTACTTTCGCAGCGGGAATTTTTGAATTTCGATTCAACGATCGAAACCATAAGATAAGAACAAAGTTTTTTTTTATTCGAATTCTATAATGTAGAATAAACTTACCGGGTTTGCAGAGCCGACTCCAATGGTAGGGATTGCAACAGACGTAGACAGGATCCTTAGCCGAATGGCAGATAGGAAGCCTCTTGAGTTCTTCCGAGGGCATGAGATCCGGCCATCGCCAGATTTGGCAGCAGAGCACGAGTGGATCCATCGATGTGTTCTCGAGCGAACCTCTGACCGGTACCCTGTTGGCCGAGTATCTTTTTCTCGAAGAGGATTGTTCCTCAGGTGAGTTGTTATTACTACTGTGTTGTTGTTGTTGTTGCTGCTGCTGATATTGCACCTGGTGATGCTCGCCGTTTTCAGGAGAACGACGACGTCTCCGATGATATCGCAAATTATTACGATGATGATTGAGATGATGATGATTATGATGATGATGCAAATGATTTTGGTGCCTGTGGTTGGGCGGTTGTGGTGGTGGTGGTCTGTGGTATTGCTGGTCCAGTTGTTGATTATCCGATTGACGTTGTTGTTGTTGATCGTCGATCTCGCTATCGGAATCGCTACTATTACGGAAAGGCCGTTGTTGTCTCGGTACTAAGATGCACGAGCCGAGATCGGCGCCGCAACTTTCGACCGCGGTCAATAACATCTCCAATTGATTCTCCTTGAGCGTCTTGAGGAGCTCCTTGCACCTCAGCAATCGACTCGGATACTCGTCATCGTCGTAACTTTGATCCCCACCGCAGCAACCTTGATGAAGTCTACTCGACGTGCTGCTGCTCGATGAAGTTCGAACAGCTCCTAATCCTGATCCTCCTCCTCCTCCACCTCCCCGTTGTCCTTTTCCGCCGAACGACGACGAGGACGACGACGACGAAGACGCTCCTCTGGTGGTGGTGGTGGTGCTCGTTTGGCCCGCCGGTACCGTGGTCGTCACGTTGCCGCTCGTGTCGTTTCCGGCGCCGGTCGTGTCGATTGTGCGATGAATACGTGACGAATCCTCTTGAGCTTCACACTCGGTTTCATGCTCCCCACGGACCTTCGCCTTTAGGAGACGTCTAGTGAGCACCGTCCGTTTGCTCCAGAACATGAACATGAAACAGGATTTGCGGTACGCGCATTTGGTTGCCAGTACTTAACAACTTAACCGCTTTTAAAACACCTATCAAAGTCGTTCCTCCTCTCGATTTAATTTTTTTCCTCGGCATCCAACCTGCTCCTCCGACACTACCACACTACTGCACTAACTCCTATCACACTACCACTACCACACTATTACTCTCCTCTTCTCTTACTTACTTACTTCCTTTTACTTTTCTGAGAACTTCCAGATTCCTCCTCCAGAAAAAATAAAGGGGATAAACGAAACGAAAGAAAATACAAGAAATGCAGAAGAGAAGAAAATGTCTCTCTCTCTTTCTCTTTCTCTCTCGTTCACGCACTTTCGTTTTTGGAGGGTAGCATGCGCGACCGCCAGCGAGGATTCTCTGTCTCTCTTTCTCTTTTACGAAGGGAAGAAGAGAACGCGAGCCGGTGGAAGAGCTCGACGGGCACGTATATTTATTTACGTTCAACGTATATCTCGGCGCACTTTAGATCGCGCGTTCCCGAAATAGCGTGACAGTCTCTCTCTCTCTCTTTCTCTTTCTCTTTCTCTTTCTGTGTCTGTCAGCCCTACTTCTCCCTACTAACTTCGTTTAAACGAAGCTCGGAGGAGATTTTCGAACAACTACTACTACGCGTGTCTCGAGAAAAGTGTATTCCCTCTTCTATCTTATTTCTCCTCAGAACTCTTTGAAAGGGGGAGGAGGAGGAGGTGGGGGTAAAACTACCAACGTTCCTCCTCGTGGTTCCCGATTTCGCACGACGACACGACTAAGACGAAGGAGGTTAGGTCGAGTACCGCTCGGCTGACCTTGAACTCTCATTTACCTACACGTCGACGTGGTTGGCGAAGAAGAAGGCGAGAGAAAGAGGGTGGATGCGCTGGCGCACTCTAGATTCTCTTTCTCTTTCTCTTTCCCTTTCCCTCCTTAAAACTTTATCTCTTTCCCGATGTTTATTATCGTCGCGACGCGAGTGTCGGGTATGGTAGAGGGGAGAAAGAAAACGCTCCTCTTCTTCTTCTTCTATTTCTTCTCCTATTCCTCCCCCAGTTCCTCTTCTTCTTCTTTTTCTTCTTCTTCTCTTCGTCAGAACGCGATTCGTCAGCATCGAACGTTCAACGAGTGACTACCCTCCTCGTTGTTGTTTTTGTTGTTGTTGTTGTTTTTGTTGTTGTTTTCGTTGTTGTTGTTGTTTATTGATTATTTTCACTCGAAGTAACGAGTTAAGTACTAAACACAGAGTTCACGAGGAAAAACAAAAAGAAGAAACAAAAACTAGAATAACCAACAAGAACAAACAAAAAACCGTGAAAAGAAGAAGAAAAGAAAAAAAGAAATTCCTAGGTAGGGTCAACTATTGCACGTGACACGCGCGTATAAGAACAGCGCGAAATTCAAATTGTTGCACAGATCGTTCGGCACGAACGTATTTACAACAGCACGCACACACATACACGCCACTATTTTAATTTCTTTTTTCCTTTATTTCTCTCTTCTCTCTTCTTTTCTCTACCTCTTTCTTTCTTTCTTTCTTTATTTCTCTCTCTCTCTCTCTCTCTCTCTATCTCTTTTTATTTCTTTTTCTTCAAACCGATGAAAAAAAACAAACTTCTCACAACATCAACGAGATGATATTATCGTTCGTTATAACTAACGACGAACACAAAACGACACTTTCCCTTACTCTCGAAGGTTGTTGCTGCTGCTGGTGCTGGAGCTGGTGCTGGTACTGGTGCTGGTGCTTTCGAACCGCGTGCGCCGTTGTCCCTGCCGGCAAGCCGGCGCCGTTCGATGACGAACACCACCACGACGACGATGACGACGACCACGACGACGACCACGACGACGACGTCAACGACGACGACGACGGCGACGACGACGACGACGTCAGCGATGTCAACAACGAGAACCACGACCACGACCACGAAGTTGACAACGACGATAAAATGAAAAATGACAGGAACGACGTGAAGGAGGACAGCGACGACACTGCAACAACCTCCGACTCGAGATCGTCGCGTCGATCGCTCCCCGTCATCCGTGCTCGCGTATCACCGTCTGACATTTTCCGCTCGCATCGTCTATCTTTCTCTCTCTTTCTCTCTCTCTCTCTCTCTCTCTCTTTTTCTTTACTACTACCGATATTGTCGTTTAACTTTCGATTTCTCTCCTTTTCTATCTCCCTTCCCTTCTATCTCTTTTTCTTCTTCTTCCTTCTTCTTATTCTTCTTATTCCTCCTTATCAACGTTCTCACACCGCGATACTTAGAACAAGTAAAAGAACAACAGCAACAGGCAGTGTTTTTCGCTCATCATCCATCGCCGGTGGGCGATTCGTTTGCGCGAGCCGACCGCGAGGACGCGCACTGTCACATTCTTCGAATTGCTACCGCGATCCACCGAGAACGACCGAGAGAGGCGCACTCAAACACGGAAGGGGAGAACAAGGAGAATCCTCTATCTCTCTCTCTCTCTCTTTTTGCCAACGAGATGAGAAATATATAAATGAGAATACGAGGACACGCGAGATTTTGATTCGTAACGCGTGCGTCTTACTATTTCCTCTTCTTCTTCTTCTTCTTCTTTTACTTCTACTTCTACTTTACTTCTACCTCCTGCCTTTGCTCTGCTTCTTTCGAAACAGTTACGCGATATTCTCGTCTCTTCCTCTTTGATTTCCTCTCCTTATTAGACCTCGTACACTTTGTCACTTTAGAATATTCTATTTGATTGAAATACTCTCATCAATGATGATGATGATGATGATAATAATTATAATGAACAGTTCACAAAAGCTTCTTAAGTCTTCTTCTTCTTATTCTTATTCTTCCTCGAATAAGAATACATAAGCAAAATACGAAGCGCAAGTAGTCCCCGGCGTTCGTCGTTCGACTACGATTCGATTCGATTCGACTCGGTTCAGTTCGACGACGCGACTGTCCGTTTCACGCACGAGGTTCCCGTCTCGAGCCGCACCGATTTCCAACGAGGGTCCCCACCACCTTATCCACTAAAACCCCCCACTCATCTCGATACTTCACCCTTCTTTTCCTCCTTTTTCTTCTCCGCCGTCGCCCCACCGTTGCAACTTCGTTGCTGCTCAACCTCTCGTTCCGTGTGTTTCGTCACGGCGCGCCGATACACCGACTGCGGCATACTAAACACACAAGGAAGATTGTTAAACATGGCCGCCGTCGCCGCCGCCGACAGGGCTTCCGGCGCTCGCCGCTCGAGGCGCCACTGTCGAAAGAGAGATCCCCTCCCTCCCCACATCCCACCCACCCATTCTACTACCGGCGCCGTCGATCCTAACACGCTACGAGATATATCGCCAGATTTTTTTCATTACGTTTCTCTAAACTAATGACTTTTCTTCGCTTTTGTCTTATCCGATGATTTCAGACTTTCTCCAATTAATACTCGCAACAATACCGATAAATTGTCTCGTCATATCTAAATTATCGAGAATAATTGCTCAATTTTGTTACTGCTAATGATCTATCTTATTCGTAATCTATAATAAATACCTTAATAATATGTTTAGAATGATATTTTGTCATTTCTAATATACGCAGACAAATTTGGAAAGATTCTTAGAAAAATACAAGATTAATAGGTCTGGAACTAATGCGACAGGATGAATCAGAAGGAAGGAAGGAAGGAAGGGAAAGCGAGGACTTCGGTCGCCGGCCTTTCTTTTACAAAGATCTAAAGTGGAAAAGAAGTGGCGAAGGGTGGAAAGAGAAAGAGGGGAAGGTAGAAATGCAAGATGGACTCGTCCGAAGAGAGACGGGTGGCTCGGTCAGTCGGCTCGTTCTTGGTTCCTCTATCGGCTGAGCCAAGCAGACGCCAGCGCCTCCGCGTGGCGCCAGAAACGATCATTATGAAGTGGTTTCACCCTGGGGGTCGACATTCCGGGGCGAATTTCGGTCACGATGTCTTTCAGCTAAAGAAGACGGCTCTTCTAAGCCGAGGATCGCACTTTCGATGAATAAAGAAATAGGATTTGGTCTCAACAAAGTCATAATGCCGCCTAAAGAATTATCCTTTCAATAGTCCCTTGCTGTGTAACCTTTCTAACCTTTTCAACCTTTAACTTAAATTTCCTCGACAAAACTTTCGGTCCTTTGCTTGGGCCATTTTCTTAGATTTGAACTTGTAACTCGGTCTTCTCTTCGTATTCGTCCATGAACATTGGCGTGGTCATCGAGGGAAAGTTTCGTCGAGCCAACGAGCACGAGATTCTTCCCATTTGCTTGTTTACGCATACATATATACATATAAATATATATATTTATGTTTCATTCACGGAGAATAGTAATAAACCGGTTCATTATTATGCCCGAACCGACTACCAAATGTTTCATTCAGAGCCGAGGAGAAGTCCGAGTGAAATTCATGCAAAATCATATATATATATAATATATTCCTTATAAGATATTTATACTTACAGATGATATATCTGCAAGGTGTATGTCGTTATCTTCAGTAACGCGTATACGTACTCGTATCATTGTCCGATCTGAAAAAAACAAATAAAGAAAAATGATTTTGATCAATAAATCAATGATCTATGTATTGTGTATATAATGTAAATCAAACAGATATAATTAGAGTAGGAGAACGTGTTAGAGGATAATCACGCTTTTAGATTTCGATAGGAAGGCGTGCAAAATCCCGGTGCCGACTTTTAAGATAAACCCCATTCGATATCCCCGAAAAAAATGCCGATACGCTCTTTAATCCGAAACCCGCCTTTGGGAGACCAGGTATGCGCCAGACCGGTCAGAAATTAGGAGAAACGCTAAAAAAGGATCCCGAGTGGCATACCACTGCACACTGTCGTGCGATCGTCGCTCATAAATTGTCTAATTTTAGAAACTCGTTTCGCGATTTCGCGGACGTAATATTGTAATAAGCCGACGGGACTTTCCTCAATGGTATTCCAAAAGGCAAATTTATGGTTGTGCTCTCACTGTTCCATCCCGAACTTTCAATAATCGATTAAAAAATTCCTTAACGAAATGTTTTTTTTTTGATTTTCGCAAAATTTCGCATTGTTCAAAATATATCGCTCAAAGGAACGGTGCATTATATTGAAAAACAAAAAAAAACGATAGAAAAAGAGAGAGAGAGAGAGAAAGAGAGAAAGGAAGAAGGGTAAGTGCACGCCTACTCGCATCGGAACTCGTTCTCCCCACCCTTATCCCAACCCTCCCGACTCCTGAGCGTCGTCTAGACGCGTTATTTCGTCCGTTCGAAGGCCCGTTCTTAAATGATATAGAATTTAGGAAGTTATTTAGTTATGTACGTCTGGCGTCCGGAGCTGGCTAGTAATCAGGCGCCTGGCCTCCGCAAACTGTCCCTCGTTCTTTCTTCTTTCCACTCTTACCGATATAATATGTATATATTTATATATAATAATAATATATATATATATATATACACATACACACACACACACATATATATATATATATATATGTTACATCTCCTATATACGTCTAGACGACACCATGAAGCTCGGTAAAATTCTTCAAGGCCGTCGGAATAGTTGTAGTATCTTTTCATTCGAATTAAAACTGTTTATATTACTATTCCTTTTTCCTTGTACCAAAATATTATACCATAAGAAATTGCAGAAACAATAAACAAAGAGATAAGTTAAAATGAAACGGTGGAATGATGCGATGAATTAAAAGAGGCTAAAACATGAAGGAGGACTCGCGCGACGTGTCCTCATCATCGGCGCCATCTTTAGAAACGATTTCGAGTGCATAGTGTGCGTGCCCGAAAGAGCCCCGTACTACGACGTACTACTTTTATTTCGTTCTATTTCGAAACGCGAAAATTACTGGCGCGTTCCCGATGCCACGGAGCCGAACGAACGTTCGGAGCATGGCGCCATTCTTGACATATCGCGCCGATGGCACCCGCTGCCGTTGCCGGACGAAACGGACAGTGGCTAATGTGGAGTCACGATGAGACTGACGATCAACACGGTGCCTAGTTAGAACAATGTAACCCGAGGAATGGAACGTACGTACGGTATATACGACCAAATCAAATAAAACCTACATAGATATTTAAGTATAGAAGTACTGAACAACGTATAGAACACTACAAACGCAGTTCTAAACATTTTTCTATTTGTTTTTTATTTTAGAAAATTAATGTACATAACGTGTCCTGAGTATTTGACGACCACGATTTTCTACAAAATCTATCTCCCAATGTTAATAATAGATGTTGAAATAAAAACAAAACAAATAGAGAAACGGAGATGAGTGGACACATCTTAGAGGATGATTACATGTTATTAATTTCCTGTCCTCGCGCGTTCCCCGGAGGTTTCACGAGCTTTGACACTCGACACAAAGAGAGAAAATGGTATTTCTCTTTGGTAGCCGTTTGAACCCTCGCTTGGCGCCGATGTCAACGCTCCAAATTCCAAGTCTAACATGAGCGAGAGTGAGAAAGAGTGATCATCGTCGTTCTTCGAAACGACCACTCACGATTCCGCTACAATTCATCTTTCGCGAAGCGCGGAGACATTTTGCGCTATTCTCGGTACCAGGCTAATCTTTTTCAGTAACTCGCCGGTACCGATGAACCGGCACGTAGTATTAGTAGTAGTAGTAATAGTTCTTGTCGGAATGACCAATCATCGCCAACATCGAAGAAATTTTAGCTTGTTTATCTCATCCAAAAAAGTGTCGTAAAATTTCGTAAGATAGTTCGACAAGAAACTCGACTGTTAACAAATACGATATACCTATATTTACAAAATTACAGTGAGAAACGTCTCTATATAAACGAGTCATAACGCGAAAATAAAAATAGGAAAAAAGAAATGAATCTTTCGTATGATTTCAGTAATATTCCTAATCGAATACCAGCGAGTAATCGTTCTTGATCGTTATTAGCATCTCTGGCGTCAGTCCTTACGCGATTTCGCATTAACGATTATTCAAAGTGACGCGACGGATTGTAAAGTATTCCTCGATAGACTTCAGACTCGGCTTGCGTGACTCGATCGAAATTTTCAATTTTTCGATCAAGAATGACGCGAGCTATCAATAATAACTTGGTAGGAATGAAGATACAATAAGTATGGTAATTGCATCGTTGCGATAACTTATCTAAGAATAGGTAAAGATAAAAGATTCTAATGATGTAATGAAGACGGATGATATCTAACGTTATTTAATTTTCCGCTTCCGTTATTAGAGTTTTTATCCTTCTCGCCAAACGAGCTTCCAGCGGAAGCCTCGGGAAATGGTTTTGATCGTGCAGCTGCGTTGCGACGGCCCTGCATATAATCGACAACAACAACGACGACGAAGACGAAGACGACGAAGACGAAGAGAACGACGACGACGACGACGTTGAGTACGAAGAGACGACGACAAGGAGAAGGAAGAGGAAAAGGAGGAGGAAAAGAAGAAGGAAAGGTGGGAGAAGTATGATGGGACAGGTGCGGCTCGTAACTTCCTGGATGATATCGGCCGGTCCGGACGCACGGCCGGCGCTAAGACTGACGCTTACGTTAACGCTGGCGCCACTTGGATTCCCGCCGTAGGCGCCTGTCCGACCAAACCTCCTTCCTCTACCTCACCCCTGCCCCTTCCCCATGATCTCATGTCTATACCACCATCACCCTCTCTCTCCCTCCCTCCCTCCGCCCTCCCTAACCCCTCTTGCCAGCGCAACATACAACATACCGCACATTGGCCCGCTGTAATTCCTCGAGCGAACTCAGTGCCACCTTACGACGAAACCAATTTGTGAATTAATCCTCATCCCTTTCCCGCCATCTTACGATAATAGTAGGGTCGGTAAGATTGACTCTAACTTAATCGATCGTTCGTATCTAAACTTTGGGTACCCATCAAATCAATGTTTGAACTAATTCATCATCATAATATATATATATATTTAATTTGAAACTAACGAGCAAATAAAACGCATGCATATGGAAGGAATCTACATCTTGGAATTTCCAAACTCGTCTTTAACCCCTTACCTGTTGCGACGTACGAGCGATAGGATTGGTCTTTTATTCCGCGCAGGCGCTTATTCGCGAATATTCGAACGTTTGGCGCTTGCTCAAGGGGATATTTGTTCCTTTGGCACGGCCGAAATTCGATTGATTGGATGAAGAAAATCAAAGCCCTATATATATATTATAATAAGAATCTATCATTTTATTTCGACTTATATTATAAACGGGTGAAACGTCGATTTCCTTTATATTTATTTCTTTGTTTTGTTTTGTTTTTTGTTTTTTTTTTGTTTTTTGAGTAAATAGATACGTACATACGTGGTGTATTAATTTTCCTTTATGAAATCGAATCGCGAATAACTTATCGATAAGAATAAAATATGATGATCGCGAAAGAATGAGGACGACGTCTCGGGCCACCGACCGTCTCGGTCGTCGAGCGTCGACTGATCCTGAGCCGGATGGTCGCACAATATTTAGTCGGTGGCGCGTGGAGAGGACACGACTGGAATCCGACCCTCTCCTTCTGATTCACCACCACCACCACTAGCACCACCACCAACCACCAGAGGACCAGCAATTCCAGCATCCCTGGCGTCGGTACCACCCCTTTCTTCTTCAATCCCTATCTTCTTCCATCCTTCCTATCTTTATTTATTTCTTGCTTTCTTTCTTTCTTTCTTTCTTTCATAGGGGGTGCAAGCTGATGTCTCGCCGACGACACCGATCTCGACGCCATTCTCGTCGTCGTCCACCTACGTATCTTTCTCCCACGTACACACGTACACACGCCCGTGCGTATAATATATTCTTTCAAACGACGGTGTTCACACATTCGAAGAAAAGCGCCTATCCATTTTATTATTATCGGGTCGTACGGCGTGCAACAATGCGCGCGTATATAGAAAAAGAAAAAAAAAAGAAGGTACGCGTACGGGGATGATCCTTTCGAATCTCCCGCCGCCATTTCTACCTCCCACCTCCCACCCCCATACCCAATTGTCTTCTTTTTTTCTCTCTTTCCTAAGAATCATTTCTAATTGACTATGATAAATTAGTCGTTAGCGAAATATAAACTAGAAAAGAAGAAAAAATATCGACATATTTTTGACAGCTTAATAAAAAAAAGTATAAAAGATTGCGGGGAGAATACGTTTAAAAGAAAAAACAATATTGAGAGAAAGAGGAAAAAGATACAAAGGAATCGGTGTCGACGTATCTATCGATGCTTTCGTAATGAGAGAAACGTAGCCAGTCGGTCGCGAGCGAAGGGGTAGTAGGGGGATGGTGATGATCCAGGTCCGTTCTCCATCTCGTTGTTTATCAGGCTCCCCTTCGCATAACAAGCATCAAAACACTTGGCGCCCCACGCTGGAGCCGACGTAGTCGTCCACCACCCTTCTCTCTTCAACCCCCGTCAACCCCGAACATCCCTTCTTCTTCTCCTGCTCTTCCTCCTCCTCCACCCTTTATGCTCCCTCGTTTCTCTACTTTCCGCGGATATACGCGACGGGATATAGGCGTTCCACCCTCGTCTCCTATCTGGCATGGGTTAAAACGCGGATGCAGGATGGTAGTAGTAGGGAGCAGGACGTCTCCATACCCGGCGCCCGATGTCTGCCTGGTCCGGACCAACAAAAAAAAAGAAAAAGAAGAAAAAAAAAAAGGAAAAAAGTGAAAAAAGAAGAAAGAAAGAAAGAATGAAAGAATGAAGGCAAGAAAGAAAAAAGAAAAGGACTTATTGTCCCCCGTCCCCCGTCCCATCATCCCCCTCTCCGCATCTAGGACTCTCGATCTTCGTAATCGCTGAGATTACCGACGATCATCCCCTTGGATCCTGTATGTTGACTCGCGACACACTCCTCAAACGATTTTACCCCATCTCCACTGATTTGTTTTTATTCTTATTGTCTTTATTCTACCTATTTTTAATTTTTCCTTTCCTTTATATTATGTTATTTTTTTACAGATTAATTGTGTATAGGAGAGACAGGATTCAATAGATCAACGTTTAAAGAAGGAAGAATGACGAAGAGAAATAATAGAAATGAATAGAATATGGTTAAAGATGATAAGATAGAGATTGCTGGTGTTAAAGTAAGTTGTTAAAATAATATTGTTATCTGCGTACAAACGAGAATCTAATTTTCTAATTATTACCTGAGAAAGTTAGAAAGACGCGAAACTAGATCTATATCGGCTGAGAGAAAAAAAAAACCAATTAGGAAATAGATAGATAATAAAACACGTATACGTGTATGTTTCTTAACATTTTCTTACCTTTCCTTTAAAGATAACAGTAACAACGATAACGACAACTATGACAACGATAACTATGACAACGATCTAGGTGATATGAATTAAGAATAACTTTGTAGGTAAAAGAAGATATCAGAGTCTAGGCTAGTTCTGGCCGGTGATTTCAGTGATTTCGAAGGATATACAGGATAGAGAAAAGAAGAGGTGGTGGAATGGGATTGCTGGAAGGGTTGCCAGTCAGAAAAGAGAGAGTGGGTAGGTAGGGCGCCCTCCAGCTTGGCGACTCACCCCCGATACTACGATGCCAACGTGGAAGGAGTTATTCTTGCATTGGCCGCGTCGAGGAACGACGACGACGACGACGACGATGTTGTCGCCGTCTCCGTCGGCTTTGCCCATCGTTGTCTTTGTGATCGTGGTGATCGTGGTGGTCGTCGTCGTCGTCGTCGTCGTCAACGGTGTCGGCCGACGAGGCGTCACTACGTTTGGCGACGCCACGCTTGGCGTCGACTCTCAGCGCCGGCCGGTCGCTGGAATCGGCGCCTCCCCGTCTCTCTCTCTCTCTCTTTCACCCCTCCTCTTTCTGTCTCTATCTTTCTCTCATACATTTCGGCTCAGAGAGAAAGAGAGAAAGAAAGAGACCATTCGTCGTTTCACCATCGTCGACATCGGCGACGACGAGGCTCTGCCGGCTGTCGCCATCCGCTCTTCTCTTCCACGGGATCACCCTTTTTCTTCCTTCTTCTTCGTCTTCTTCGTTCTTCGTTGTTGTCCTCGTCATCTGCATCGTCCTCTTCTTGTATCCTACTATTCCACCTAACTCTTATTATCAGTTCATCTTCATCGCGCGCGCGAGGATAATGAAACTTTCCACCCGTCCTCCTCCCTCTACCCATCATTTCATCCCTCAACCCACGCTTTTATTTCCACCCCCCGCCCCGATTAGAAATTCGTCAATTCATTCGTGTATGTTAGATGCATCATCCCATCCTCTAATAAAACACAGTTACCCTATCTATCCCCTTCTATATTTTCTTTTTACCCTGTGCATAACACATCATCTCTTCTCGTTCCAACGATCAAACCGATGCAAATTCGATATAGCATAGGGAGGAATACGCGCTTATTTTAAACGAATTGAGAAGAGAGAGAGAGAGAGAAAGAGAGTTTCTCGCGAAGAAATCGTTCGATCGGCCGTAATAAAAACCAAGCTCGATTCCAAAGAAACCGGAACGAAAACACGATAAAGATTTGGCCTGGCGCGCGAACACCGACGCCACACGATGATACGGTCATCCTTATTCTCCTACCTTTCTTTTTTACTCCCACCTCCTCTCTCTCTCTCTCTCTCTCTCTCTCTCTTTTTCTTTCTCTTTCTTTCTCTCTTGGAATACGATACGATCGTAGTTTTACGATCCTACCCCTTCGATAAGATCGTTCTCCTTTCGACGTTCGTCTCCTGGACGCCTCAACTCGTTTACTCCTCAATTAATCGGATTTCGATCTGCGGCGATGGGATGTCGGAAATCGTCGCGCCTCTTTACAAAAAAAAAAAAGGAAGGAAGGAAGGAAGGAAGGAAGAAAGGAAGAAGGAAAAAAAAAAGAAGAGAAGAAGAAGAAGAAGAAGAAGAGGAGGAGCCTTGCCAAACGGCTTCAAGCTGCGCCAGGAGGGAAAGTTTCGCTCGATTGGACACGCCGATCGGTTTTCCTCCTCTTCCTCTTCTTCATCCTCATCTTCTTCATCTTCTTCCACATCTTCTTCTTCTTCTTCTTCGTCTTCGTCTTCGTCTTTTTCAAAGAATAAGAGGGAMCCAGCCGTTCTCGACGCCACTCTGGCGCCCCCCTCCTTCTCTTTTCTTTTCTTTTATTTCTCTTTCTACCCTTGCAGCCCCTTTTACAGTGTGCACCGTTGGCGTCCCTACGACCAAACCATTATCTCTATACCACGATTATAGGGCAACGGGACCGACAAACAGGCGTGGGCCAGACCCCCTGGCACCCTCGATAAACCCTATCCTTCTCTTCCCCTCCCCCAGCCCCCAGTCCCCCTTTATTTTCCTCCTCTATCTTTCTCTCTGCCTTTCATTGGACCAGCCGCATACCGTCAACCACTACACAAACAAACTGCTGCTACTCTTGCTCCTGCTGCTGCTGCTTTTGCTGCTGCTGTTGCTGCTGCTCCTCCTGCTGTTGCTAGCATCGGCTAACATCATCCAACAAACCTTTTATCTTATTCTAATTTTTCATCGTTGTATTCCATCCCTTCACCGTTGTAAACATTGCTTACAATTATGTTAATTAAGGAACAAACTAAATTAGACTACTAATCTTTTTCTTTTTTTCTATCCTACATTGTAAAATCTATCGAAAAAAATGTTGGGATTTTATCGTTTGTACTCGAGAGGTTACTCTCGGTTATATAATTCAAATGATAATCATATTTTTATTTAGGTTTTATTTGGACAATACCGATTTATGAATACTTTCAACAACGCTTACGTGCAAAACAACAATCTTAAATACATCGTTTACATGCATTGTAAGTGAATATCATCTACGACGATTGTTTGAATTCGATAGTCGTGGCAATAGGAATATTATTTTTAAAATTACGGAGACACGGATAAGTATGGATTACGATGAAAGAATCAGTTCGAGTGAGCATGAGTTCGATTTTTCATTCGCGATTAATTATTAATATAAGTATATAATATATGAGAGAGAAAAAGAATTTTTTGAAATGAATCTAACTTTGTTTAATCAGTAAAATTCTCTTAATTTGAAAAATTAAAATAATAAAAAAACGAAAAAAGAAAGCTAAACAATAGGGATTCGCATAAATGCAATGCACAAAAATAAGGCGCAAAAAATAGAGCGTTCTCGATTAGACTGATTAGTTGGATTAAGTGAAGAATAAACTATCATACGTGTAAATACACGTGTACGTAGACAAGTACATACATACGTATAAACTTGAGTAGTTACGTGACTATAATAATGGTCCACCTACACGATTGATATCACGAGACTAGGAATTCGAGCTTTTACTTTGACCTGCAGTTTTGATGGAATCCAATTGAATGAGAAGATACATGTTATGCTAACAAGAATTAAGAAGGATTGCAAGGTTTGTTATTAACGAATAAAGTTTGGCGAAAAACACCAAACTATATATTAATGGTTGATGAGAATGCATCTTGGAAATTACTTTATGTAATATCACACAAAACAACAATACAAAACTTAATGTTTAACAAATATTCTTCTTTGTATAGTATATAATAAAGATATATATATATATATAAATGTTAAAATATAAAAGATTTTAAATGTTAAATTGTGTGTGTGAAAGCATTTCAAGATAACTGTAAGAAGAAATTCAGCAAATATGCGAAATGTCGTCTCGAGTTGCTGATTCGACCAAACTAAAAAGGCCTCGCGAGTGCAAAAAGGGTTAATATTTGTTGTAGGATGATCCAAGTGTTCGGGAATTCGATATTTGTTATCAATAAAATCTACCTTACCGACTTGATTTTAAGCAAATAATTTAATTTGCATAAGAGTTTAAATATTTTCTTTTAAACGTCCCTGAGAATAAAGAACGTTGACTCGAACGTTTACTTACGAAAGAATTGAGTGTACGATCGAGAACGAAGAAATTTAAGTGCGGATTAGCGTGGAATCAAGGACGGCCACGGAATGAATTTGAATGAAAATACTATTTAGACTTTCTACGCAGGTATCTTCGTATCTATGTATGCGTATATATGAAAATAAGCGCAGAGATATACGTGCGTCCAAGCACATAAAGTTTCGATGTTTAAAAGTATCACATTTTAAATTGTGATACGCACGAAGTGATAATTAAATAAATCAAACGTTTAGTTGTTGATTTGTGTTTACCGTTATGTAAAACGATTAACGAATCAATTACGAGCTAATGGATGTTAATGAAATAACGATCGATTAAACGAACGATTTCTTTTAATCGATTTCTAATCGAATAATAATCACAACAAATTATTTAAACAATAAATATTAAAAAAAGTTATCGATAAGAGTTGACAACTCTCGATAGGTAACCAAGCAGGAGCGGAATAAAAATGTAATATCAGGTGAGTCGGAATAAAATAGAACGGACCGTCGGTAAAGAAGAACTCGTTAAATTAGAAACTACCGATAGAAACTTAACCTCATTTTTTCTACCCTCAACTTACCTTACGTCTCTCTCTCTCTCTCTAAGGTATCACGATACCTTAGGGGAACGTAAATGAAAGAGAAAGAGAAATTGTCATGCCGTAAGTGCAAGTAGCTCGATAATAAAAATGTTTCGAAGCCGATTAAACGGTAAAACGTAGCTTACGTAATGCGGAACGATCATTATTAATAATAATAACGATAAGATTAGTCGAGGGTCTTTCACCGGGGTCACGCGTCATGCGTCGTCGTCGTCGTGGTCATCCTTATTGTTGCTATTGCTGCTGTTGTTGTTGTTGTTAGATAAAGAAAGAGAAGATAAATAGCGCGTAACAACGATGCCACGTTGATAATAAGAGGTTGGAAACGGAAAACGTAAGCGAACCGAAGTTAGTTTCGCGAGCAGTTAAAGCCAATGCGGTTATAGGAGAGAAACGTGTGTTACGAGTTGAATCAACGCCTCCTACGACTTTCTATCTCCTTCCCTCTCTCTCTTCCTATTTTTATCTTTCTCTCTTTATTTATTTCTATCTTTGTCTTTCTTATTTACATCAACGCACTCCTTCCGTGTTTCTATCTTGCTTGTTCTCTCTCTCTCTCTTTCTCTTTCTTTCTTTATTTCTCCCTCTCATTCCCACCATCTCGAATTCCATCGAGAACTAGAGGTAGTCAAGGTGTGACGTTATTGTTACCTACAACTCGACAACTGACAGACAGCAAAACGAGCCAAGTGCAACTCATTCTACAACGAAGAAATAATCTATAAATTATGGGGGCATCCTCGAACGCGACGTACTTAGGTCTCGATCTCAGCACGCAGCAGGTAAAGATACTGTCCTACCATATCAACAATTTCAATTTCAAAAAAATAGGGGAAAAGAAAAAAACAAAAGACTTCATGAAAAAGAAATAGAACGTAACGGGTACGCGAGTAAATACAAAATAAGGAGAAAGAAACAAAAAAAAAGCAATTGATTCATCGTCTCGTACGATTGCGTACACATTGTACACAAATAATATTATACATATATAATATATATATACATGTACAGTTATTTACTTTGAAAAAGAAGAGGAATTGTCGCTTACGCGCAGTTCTTCTTATCTCGATAGTAAAGTTGAGAATGGTCGGGCCATGCGTTTCTAAACCCTTTCCCTCTTCTCTCTTCTCCTCTTCAACAATGATGACCACCACCATCACCACCCTTTCCTCCTCCACCACCTCCTCTTCCTCCTCCTCCTCTTCCTCCTCTTACTGCTGCTCTCGTGATCTCTTTCGCTACCAACTCCAATCGGGATTCCTTGAACGATTACAAGCGTGACTATTGACATCGCGTATTTATCCTTCCTTTTTTGTAGTTGTCGTTAGATTTAACGCTTAACCGGGATTACAAAAATTCAACTATATTATCGATAATTTTAATATCTAATAAATGTATGCTCTCGTAGTAAGAATAATATCACAGTTCCGAACTTTGTTTAACGTACATACCTCTCGCGACTATCTCCTATGTTCACTCGAATCTTCGAGAGCCGTTATTGTGCGCATGAGCATTAATTTCGATTCGAAGCGCGCTTTTTATTCAAATTATAAAAATGATGCGCGCGCGACGACGACGACGACGACGACGACGACGACGACGACCCTTTGACACGAGTCAATGCTGCGTTGCTATAAGCAAGCAAGCAAGCTTTGACGTATGCAATAATTTTTTGCCGGGTCGTTTTTAATCTAATGTCATGGATAAATTTTATCAATATATAAATAAAAATAAAGAGAGAAATGGAAAGAAATATATATAAGATCGAATTAAAAAAGAAATATTATTTCGATAATTAAATAAATCAAGTTTCGTGTTGTTGCTATTTGTTGACAGTTGAAGGCTGTTGTGGTCGATGACGATCTCTGTATCCTACATGAAACCAGTGTTCAATTCGATAATGATCTACCAGAATTTAGGTATAATTATAAGAAAATATTCAATGCATACTTTTTTTTTTTTATATATATATCCGAGAATACGAGTCAAATATTATGATTGTAATTTTTATACTCTCTCTTTATTTCTTTTTTTTTTTAGAACGTACGGAGGTGTCGTGCAAAAGAAATACGAGTCCCACGTAGTAGTGGCACCAGCTTTGATGTGGGTCAAAGCTTTAGATATGATCTTAGATAAATTACGAGTTTGCGGAGTTGATTTTAGTAAAGTTGCCGCTATTTCCGGATGTGCTCAAGTAAAAAAAAAATAAACCTACATTAATATTACTAATTACGATATCCCATTCTTTTTTTTTCTTTGATTTTTTCAACGATATAATTCGTAATATTATTTAACAGCAACACGGCACAGTTTATTGGGGTAAAGGTAGCCAAAGTCTCTTGCAAAATTTAGAACCAAGTAAATTTTTACACGAACAATTTGCAACGTCCTTTTCGATAGTTCAGTCACCTGTTTGGATGGATTCCAGTACAACTAATGAATGTCGTATTTTGGAAGCGATCGCTGGCGATCCTAAAGTATGTGTAATCCTTGTAATCTACGTAATAACGATTAAAATTTGATAATAAACATTTTTCAATTTATCTACAGAAATTAGCAGAAATAACAGGGTCTCGAGCATACGAAAGATTTTCAGGACCACAAATAGCAAAGATTGCACGAACGAGGCCAGAAGCTTACAGTAATACCGAGGTATACCTAGTAAAAAAATTCTACGGCTTCTTTGAAAAAAAAAAAATAAAGTAATAAAAAAAATAAAATAAAAATAACACTAGAAAACAGCGTACAATCGAGGTATTAAAAAGTATTGAATAAATATTTAGTGTGCTACCTAATCCCGTTTGCATCTCGACACATCATTTTACTTCTTATTTTCTTTTTTATCTTTTTTTCATAAAATCGATATAATATTTCTCATATTTGTTTACGTGCATACATTGTTTGTGTTTAAATCGTTTAAATTTTGTCGCTAACAAATTTTATAAATATTTATCTAATTTTTCTAAAGATTTTTATCGATCGATTATTATTTTTTCATTGTAGAGAATTTCTTTGATCAGTAGTTTTCTTGCATCATTGTTCTTGGGTGATTTTGCACCGATCGATTGGTCGGATGGTTCTGGAATGAATCTTCTAAATATTCGTACGAAAGATTGGGACGATGGTTTACTAGAGGTAAATTGTATACAATTTTGAAGAAAACTGAAATTAAATTAACTTTATCAATAATTTCATTCTTTTTTTCTGTCATCATTTTATTTTCATAGATTTGCGCACCGGATTTAAGAAAAAAATTAGGCAAACCGATTTCTTCCTACAACAATATCGGTCCGATATCGCCTTACTTTGTTGAAAGGTTTGGCTTCAATGAGGCTTGCAGGATAATCGCATTTACGGGAGATAATCCAGGTTCTTTGGTAGGTACGTGTTACCACCTGTGAAGATTTCAAATGGATTTGTTAATTTGTATTAATCAAAATTTTGTTGTTGTATATTTTAAAAAAAAAAATTATAAATATTATTTAACACAATGTACAGGAATGAGATTAAAAAAAGGGGACATCGCATGCAGTTTAGGAACTAGCGATACTTTATTTTTATGGTTGAACGAGCCCAAAACTGTTATTGATGGGCATATTCTTTGCAATCCTATTGAAGATGACGCATATATGGCATTACTTTGGTAATAATTTAAATTACATGCTATTGATTAAATATTATAGAAGATTTTTAAGTAATATTAGATTTATATACACGTTTAGTTTTAAAAATGGATCATTGACTAGAGAAAGGATACGTAAGAGTGCTGCGGAAGGTTCATGGCAAATATTTAACGAATTATTAGAAAGTACGCCTCGAGGAAATTTCGGAAATTTTGGGTTATATTTTGATGCACAGGAAATTTTACCGTCCGTGATCGGTGATTATAGATTTAATAAAGCCAATGACGAAATTAATCGATACAGTTCAAAAGAAGTCGAAGTCCGAGCGCTCATCGAAGGCCAATTTGTCGCTAAAAGAGCGTACGCTGAAGATTTTGGTTTTGTTATTGGTTGGTGTTGCGTTATTTTTAATTAGACAATTTTGCTATTATTTCTAAATGTTACTCATCCTAAATTAGGTCCCAATACACGAATAATAGCGACAGGTGGTGCATCTGCTAATAGAACTATACTACAAGTACTTGCTGATGTCTTTAATTCACCTGTTTATATATCGGTAATTGTTATTATTATAATTTCTGTTATATATATTTTTTATTATTATTATTATTATTATTATATATATATATTTATAGGAAATTACAAATTCGGCAATGATGGGTGCAGCGTATCAAGCAAAACACGGTTTGCTAAGAAACGAACTTAACTTCGAAGAAATAACTGCATGTTTACCAGAACCAAAACTTGTTTGTCGGCCGTACGACGATGCCGAATCTGTAAGTTAAAATCTTAACAAAATGATCATAAATTAAATTTCATATATAAATAAATATAATAAGCACATAAATATAATTACTAACTATGTCTCGAATGATAAAATAATTAAATTTTATATATTGTAGATATATCGACCGATGACGCAACGTTATCGAAAGTTAGTTGAAAGAATAATAAAAAAAAATCTATCGCAGCAGTCAGATAAGTGATAATAAATTATTACAGGAAACGATTAATTATATGCATCGATGGCATATATAAATCCCTTTAGCTAATTATCTTTTAACGGATTCTATTATTTTATATCGTGAGATACATATCATTGTGTTTCTTGTATACAGGGTATATTTCAAAGTATACGAGTATAATTACAGGAATGGTTTCAATATTCTAAAATAAGAAAAAACAAAAATTCATACAATCGTGTATGTTTCCTAATCATAGACGTTTTTTTTTATTATACGAGTTGTTACATGATTTTTATCGAAATTATTCGAAGTAGCCACTTCTTCGGAATCTTCTCGCTCGTTCAAAACTATCAGGTGTTGTTTAAATTTGCTGACAATTTTCTTGAATACGGCAACATGGTTCCTCAGCATTGTTTACTGTTGCATCGTAAACTAAAGACTCTCTTATCGATTAATTAACCTTTCACAACCAATCCATTTATTCGGGAAATTTTGAAACACCCTGCATATACACCCACACAATGATAAATAAAGGTACCTAATTTATATGCATTCTTAAACGCATTTATATATAATTCTACACACTATTTGGGTAATAGAAAAATTCTACCTATAACTTTTATAGGTAATATTCATAATAGAGAATGAAAGTTCTAGTGAAATGTAATTTTGATAGAAGATTAGTCTATTAGAATCTCTGATTAAGCAACTAAAAATACGTCACGTATGATTTACATGCATTTATGATACTTACACGTGCATACGCTCATACATGCATACACGCACGTTTTCTTAAGTTTTTATTTTCTCGAGAAGAAAGAAAAAAGAAATAAAAGTATACGAAAATCATAAACAACTTATATACGTTGCACAAATATAGAACTGATCTCTTAATACTTTGCTCGATTTTTAAATATTTTTTACTATTGCACTTAATTTTATCTTTCTCTCTCTCTCTCTCTCTCTCTCTCTCTCTTTCTCTCATTACTTTTTTAATCCTTTCGTTACGACATGCTTTAACGAGAGTATCGTTCCATATAGATTCGCTCATACGTACGTATCGTTGCATGGTTTACGACCCTCACAAGGGTCGCTCGCATATACGGGCCTTTGCATGGACGACCCGTATATGGGTCACTGATAACGAAAGGGTTAAATTTCAGTGCCTTAGTGCTTAAAAGTACAAGAATAACTAAAAGTGCAATTTGTTGTAAAAGCGAATCTTTAATATATAAAAATCTATTGATTCCTAATATATTAATTGTATAATATAATATAGTATATATAAATCTAATATAATGCCAAATTGAATATGTTAATTAACTTATTATCATTAATTTATTTAAAAACATATTGTATTAATAATAATAATATATAAATCTAAATCATCTTCTTTTTTTATTATTTGTAATTATAGTTTCTCAACAAAATTATTCACGTCATATTGTGATAGATACAATCGTTAAAGATTATATTATTCGAAAAAATATAATTTTTGTAGTTACATTGATAAAACAATATCATATAATGATGGATTGTCAAAAGAATTTGAAACTTACTTATAGAATTGATCACTTATTTTTTTCTGCCACCTCTTTCCTTAGGAAGAAGATTGATGACATTTCCAGATGATAAATTATAGTAAGCAAGTGTGTTACCATCTTTAAAGAACATTCCCTAAACAAAATTCATTTTTATTAATTTACAATTAATAATAATAATTATTATTTATAAATAATTCGTACCTCGTATTGCAACTTTTGTTTGCCTGGAGGCATACCAGTTTGTTCATGAATCAAAGCTTTCATAGTTACGACAGTATCACTCAATTGCAAAGTGATATTTAATGTTTGCCCATTTAATTTCCATTCCGCCTTTTCTGTCATCATGGGCACAGCAATATTCAACTGTACCGGACCCTAATAGAAAAAAATAAAATAAAATAATCAAATGCAATCGTAAGTTTATATATAAAATGTATCCTACCTTATTTCTAGCAAGGAATGCTTGTTCAGGAATCAATGTATCTTCAGAACGCAATTTCTTAGCCTGGGGTTCTTCCTCCATAGGTTCCGCAGTATGCTTGATACCGATCTTCAAAAATAATAATATTAAATTAAAATCAATTGGAATATTTTTCAGAAGATTATCAAATTCAAAAGTACTTACAGCTGATGCCATTGGTGGTTGCATAGGTGGTGGTGTTGGCATAAATGGTGACATAGTGGGTGCTGAAATTGAAATCATATAAAAATATTCTCACGTTATATAAAATATTAATAAATAAATAATAAATCATACTCATAAGTGGTGGTGGTCTTATTGGAGGCATAGGAGCCATCATCATCATTGGTGGCTGCGGCATCATTGGTTGTGGAATTGCCATTGTAGGCATACTCATGGCTGGTGGTGGTGGTGGTTGAGCTGGAACTGGTATCGGTTTCGGTGCTGGTGGTTTAGGAGGTGCTTTCAAAGTAGCTTGAGGCTTAGAGGCAACAGCAGCCATATGGGAAAGTTCAGCTGCACGATTGGCAGGTTTCGGACCAATCTTTTCTTTCTCTTCATCAGGAAGAAGTCCTTTAACTTTGTGTATTTGATGAATTTGTTCTTCTAAGGTAATATTTGCTCGAGCTGCTCTAGTCGCTGCTTCAACACTAGACGTATGACCATCCCATGTAACTTTGTCATCTTTCTTCTTATCTTCTTCACCGATCTTTTTACCAATCGCAGTTTCTTCATCACCAACACCAAATATATCAGTACGCCTTTCAGCGAGTTGCTTAAGACTGGCCTCAATCGCAGTACCCGGAGCAAACACAGTCTGCTGCGCTAACTTATCTAAATGTTTATCCCGTTGTTCTACCCAACGTGGATCCAATAAACCTATTCTCATATGCTCTTGCACTTTACTAGCAGGTATACGTTCTCCCGTAATCGGGGAAATCAAATATTCATCAGGAGCAACTGGACGAGCCGCTTTAACAGCTAAAACGTATAAAATATTAATAAATTAATAATACCTCTTATATTATATAAACAAAATGTTCATAACATTCGCTTTTCACTTACCATGTTGCTTTGGATCATATCCTTTTTTAACGACAACGTTACCAGGTGTCGGTGGTAATGGCGGAGGTTGCATACTTGCATCTCGTACCTTAGAATCTTTAGATTTATGAGAATCACCTGGTGGAGACACGTCGTCGTCATCACTTGAATCCTCCTCCATATCTTGTACCTGAAAACAATCATATAATGTTAATACTTTGTGTGTAATAATAATAATACAAATTTTCTAATACATTTACTCACCTGATTGTTATCCTTCGCACGATCTTTTTCACCATCGGTACGAGTTTGCATTTCTTCTTCTCCATCACTGTCAATTTGCATCTCAACATCTTCACCTTCTTCTATACGCTCCTATTAAAAAACATTTAATACAAATGAGTATTTAAATAACAAGAATATTTAATATTTTTTTATCGTTATCTATTTTACCTGCATAAGAACTCTAGCTCCGACTTCATCAGGAGTCGTCGGTGCTGGAAAATTACCAACTTCAAATTGTTGATAATCAACAGTTTCAACAACAACAAAATCATGCCAATCGATTTGAGCATAAGCGACTCTCTCCCGCTCTAATTCTTCCTCCTCTTTACGTCTTTGAGCTTCTTGATATTTCAGCCATTCTGCACGATACTTAACTTGTTCCAAAATCTTATCCATGTTATAAACTTCATCTTTCAGTCGTGGTAATAAATCTTTAGGTGGGATCAATACCTATTAATATTAAAAATTATTAACAATCAAAATAAATAAATAAACATAAGAAATGTTTAATAAAATATAAATACTTTAGTATACTGTTCCAAAAGTTTTGTAAAGTATTGAAACAATGAATGTTGAGGACGTAAGAAATCAAACTGAAAATTACGTTGCTCCCTGTTCATTAAATTGGTTAAAAATTGACGTCCATTACGTGCTACAAATTGTGCTGTCAATTTGACAATATCTCTAAAATGAAATAAAGAAAACTATTAATATAAAAACTAATAACCTTTCGATTAAAATACATTTAAATATAATCAATTGATACGCACAGATCTAATGCAGAAATAGAAGGAGGATCAGCGATAAATTCAAATTCTGTAGGTGGATCTTTAGGAACAAAAGGCTGTTCAACTTGCTTCAAAATCTCTTGTTGCTTTTGATGTGCAGTAAGATTTACAGTTTTCCCAGCACCCGTACCAACAGATGGTTCCTGTGCTTTGCCTTCTTTAAATTCTTTAACTTTATGTTGATAGTACGCATGATAGGGATCACCAAAATTTAAGAAATTAAATTTCGGATTTCCCAATTCATTTTGTCTAATTCTCGATTCGAATTCTGGTCCATTCCTAGCTACGAAGCTAGCAGTTTTGTCAACAATATCTAAATAAATGTATAAAGAAAAAGTATACGTATAGATAATCTAATCTATTACATCAAATGATTTGTATATTATGCAACGCTTTCATAACATAACCTTAAAGAATAATTGCATATTTTATAAAGTAAAAGCATACTTCTAACTTCTGGAGGAGGATAAATAATTCCAACGATAGGTTGGGACGAAGGTGCATTTTCTTCGACTTCGGTTGCTGGGGGTTGCGGAACTGCAATCTCTTGAGAAGGCATTTTACAGTCACTTAATTTTCTTTAATCCATCTAATAAAACATAAACTAATTTATTAAAACAATTCACTCAAATATAAAAACGTCAAATAATTCACATAAACTTACACGGATGCACTTGCCACACTACTATCGGAAAAAGCAAAATATATATAACCTAAACAGAAAGTATTTTTCTTTTTCTACAGTTGACCAGCCTGCTTTATCATAGACTACATTACATAGAGTAATCGAAACGAATGCTTATACGAGTATCGAAATAATTTTTAAAAGTGCCAAAAGCATACACAAATGACAAATATTTTATAATAAAGAAAGAAACAATCTCAAAAGTTAAAATATAATTATTTAAAATTATTAATTGTTAATTAATAATATTTATAAAGAATTATGTTTACTTATGTTGTTATTGAGGTTGCATCTAAAATAACGACGAGTATTTTTATTGGAACGATAAATAAATCGTGTGATAGATGTCTCTGCCGAACCGTTCCGAACAATAACTTTTTCGGTGGGGAGAGGAAAGGAAAAAGTGATTGTCGAACATCTGTCACCAAGCAGAGGACTACGTCTGACTACATCTATGAGCTCGAAAAACCGCAACACCATCATGGCATCTGCTTTTGTGATTTTTTGAAGAGTGCCAATCATATACACATATAGACACATAATATATATAGATACATATATATATATATTCTCGAACTGGTGTTAAATAAGTTTTTTAAGTTTCTAACAAAGAATTCGTTTATTCTGTTTTTTTTTTTACGTATTTTGGTGAGTGATATTAGAAATATATCATTTATATTCCATTCGACGTAACTCGACATAGAAACTTTAAATGTAACACTGTAGTACTTCTAGGACAAGCCCTTCGTATTTTAAGTTAAATGGTTATAATATCAACTAATAATTTATTTAATTGTTGCTATCTATAACAAGTCAACACGCGTGTTAGTTAGTGTTACAGTTAAAAAATCAAATATGTTATATCATATTCATACGATCAATTAATTAGTTTGAAATATTATCTTTTAATTAATTATTATTTGCGTTTTATTGACTAATCATCAAAGAGAGTTCCTGTTTCTATATGCCCAAATAGTATAATAATTTTTTACAAATATTTTTCTATCCATATATGTATAGGTAGAATTAATGTTTTCTTTAATTTATTGATTTTCTTTCTTTTTTCTATGCGAATATAATATTATCAAAATATTTTTATAAAGATTATTTAAAATAGCTATTTATTATTAATCTGTAACTTATTATTTTTATATCTTTTTATTATTACATTGTAGGAATTGTTTACAGATTAATTTTGTCTTTCTTGTATTAATTGTAAAGTATAATATACGTTTATAATAATAAATACTAAATTATTAATATATTTTTGTTAATCGCTTCAAAATCAGAATCACATGAGATTGTTTATCATTTCAGAATCGAAAACATGAGCTCTGGTAGACCCATCAAATGTGTCGTAGTAGGAGATGGAACGGTTGGAAAAACATGTATGTTAATATCATACACTACGGACAGTTTTCCTGGAGAATACGTACCAACTGTGTAAGTGGAACGCAATCTAATATCGCTATTTAGTATATCTAAATAAGTATTAATTTATTAGGGATTATTTTCTGTTTCTTTATTCTTTCTTTCTTTCTTTCTTTCTTTCTTCCATTTGGAAATCATCTTTCTATTTTTTCTCTACATATCTCTTCTTTAGAACGATGAACTGGTATGGCTAATAATAGTAATGCAGTGGTAATAAGAGCACCCTACTACTACTACTAATACTACTACTGTATACAGGAAGCCATTTATCTGATATTGTCCTTTTGCAAAACATCTTGTGTGTCAGGATATATAAAAATATCTTTCTTTTAATGTTCTATATATTTTTCCCCAATAGAAAATATTACTTTTATATTGTCTGCTATTAATTAATAATCTAAAATATCATTTTTATTTAGATTTTATTTATATATATATAGATATTAATTAAAGATGTAGCTTTGAATAAAGTAATAATTGATTTTAATATGATTACAATTATATGTTAATTATGTTTAGATTTGATAACTATTCAGCGCCCATGGTCGTAGATGGAATTCCAGTAAGCTTAGGACTTTGGGATACGGCAGGCCAAGAAGACTACGACAGACTTCGGCCACTCTCTTATCCACAGACTGATGTCTTTCTTATATGTTTTTCTGTAACAAGTCCTTCATCATTTGAAAATGTTACTAGTAAATGGTATCCAGAAATAAAACACCACTGCCCAGATGCACCAATGATACTTGTTGGAACTAAAATAGACTTACGAGATGATCGTGAAACTTTAACTGCCTTAGCTGAACAAGGACTAAGTGCTATCAAAAGAGAACAGGGACAAAAATTGGCTAATAAGGTTCATATTTAATCATATATTTTATTTTTGGTTAAGATATCCATCATAGATATCGCTTAGCAAAAAATGATATGTGCATTTTTTGAATTACAGATTCGTGCTGTAAAATACATGGAATGTTCCGCTCTCACACAACGTGGATTAAAGCAAGTATTCGATGAAGCAGTACGAGCAGTTTTAAGACCGGAACCACAAAAGCGCCGACAAAGAAGATGCATTATGTTATAAATTACGAAGAAAATGGAATCTCACTGACCTAGGTAAACACACACTTATATGAAATGACAGACTGAAATTAGTTTGGTCATAAGAAAAAAAAAAGAAAGGATATGTTAGATGTATCAAAAAAAGGAAAAGATAGCAGCGCATACAATTTAATAAATTTTTCTGGCAGCTGCAGTTCACCGTGTTACAAATAAAGTACAATTTGCAACTTCCCGGTCCTAATGTAAGTTGTAACATTTAAAAACAAACAAACAAACAAGACTTGAAAGTTTAGACAACGAGAAAGTATAATATTGTAATAATTTTACAACATTTACTTATTAAACCCATAGAACAAAAATTTTCTTACTATCTTAACGTGAAGAAGGAACTTTTTAAATTTATACGATATTATATTTATCGGTGAACTAGTCGATACGACGATAAATAGGAAAACAAATCACGAGAAAGAACAATTTAACAAATAGCTTTTCAATTTAATTTTGCAGTAGATTTTATTGATTAGAAGTATACTCATTAAATTATTATGATATTGCGTGAATGTGTTGTGTCTGTCGAAGGAAAAAGAAAGAGATTAAAAGAAAAAGAAAAAAGAATAATAACTAAAGCTTTACTCCATCATAGCTGCCAGAGTTTCGATTTTTATATTTACAATGACGGTAGAGGAAAGGAAGAAAATATTAATTTTAGGAGATATACATGTTAGTTACTATAGCAATCAATATACTAACAAATTTTACAAGTTGAACAAAAATTTAGTATCATATAGTTTTAAATAAATAAACAGTGCCATAGCATCGAAAAAAAATCAAAAAACCAACAACAAATTTTTACATCAATCAATTGTATGCAATAAAATTATTAATGAGATTTTGAAAATGTCGAATTTCTAACGTAAATAATAAAACAAGACAAGACTAACGATAAGTTCGACATTAATCAATGAGAACTTGTAGATATTACTATTTTGAAAAATTACTATTATTCTTCGTGGAAATACTTCATTGTTTACGATTAAAAACATTTTATCAAGATACGAATAGTAAGAGAACAGAACTGTAGCGTATTTTGTGTATATTGATATTTATTGTATTTTGATTATTTAAAAATTAAGGATATATATATATATTAATATTATTTTATTGCAAACATATATCAAATATCATACTTTGTAATTCCATTGTTGCATGTAATAGATACAGTATTGTACAGATTGTGTGCGTGTGTGTATTACATGAATACAATCTGACGCTATAGACATTATTGAGAGCCTATGAATTATTTTTCATATAAATATTAAGCTTATTTTGCAAAAATAAAGAAAAATAAAATAATAATAATAATAATCAAAATAAATACGGAATAACAAAATAATGTGAAATATCAATGATAAGGATATATGATGCTATGCACAGTTACAAGAGAAAGAGAATAGCACAATGTATTTTAAATAAAATCATGACATTCTTTCATTTTTACATATTTAATAGATTTAAACTATTGCACTCGCACTAAAATGAAAAAGTATAAAGAATGATGGTGCAAAAGAGTCGGCGTTTGCTATAAAGTTCACTACGTTTACAGTTAAACAATTTTGAAAAAGACTTTCGATTAATTTGTATTCCAACTACAAATTCAAATGGCATAATTGCCATTTAAATATCAAATACAAACAAACACGCTCTGTACACAGAGATTTTCAAATGTAACGTAGTGTGATGACAGATATATTCCTCTCCACTTGTGAACATGCTATTTTTTATATTCCAAAAAGAGAATTTAGAATAGAAAAAAAGGATAGGACTTGAGTGCCATATGCTTTTTAATCTTTAAACGATCAATCAACAACCGAATATGCCATATTTTGTTCGTGTTAATATATATATATATATACACACACATATATATATAATCAGTGTGAACTTTTTGGAAGAAATTATAATATAAAAGACGAGTCCACGAGAAAGAATTTTTATTATAGGTGAGAATATTCTAACAAAACGGTAATGCTTGCTAGGTGTACATACTGTAGCATAGATGCAGCAAATTTTGGATTTCAATCAGATATACGATAAATTTTCTTCTTCTTTTTTCTATGCAATTTTTGGTACAATAAAAAATTTCTATATTCGAGTAATTAACAATACAAAGTTTAATTAAGATTGAAAATATGTCTGAAGTGTTTGCAGTCATTTATATGCTATTGTATCGAAACTTTAATTTTTAAATGAACACACCTTAAAATATCAATGATTTTTATAAATTTAATTGTATATGAAATTTCTCGATAAAACTTCAAATTAATCGAAGTTAAACTATACGATATGATATTTTAATTGCTGCTAGAGGATATATCTTCCAGATGTAAAACATGATTTTTAATTAATAATGTGATGCAAATAGAAATTGTGTTATAAGAAAACAACAATTTCATTGCGCCAGACACTGCACAGTTTTAAATACAAAGAATAATATTTCATACCTTTTTGAAATTTTAGGCCAAGGAATTTATACGTATGTACTATGATCGTGCATATGTATTATCGCATAACGCACTAAGTTTAGAGAATAAAA
Source organism: Polistes canadensis (assembly GCF_001313835.1). Taxonomy (NCBI): domain Eukaryota; kingdom Metazoa; phylum Arthropoda; class Insecta; order Hymenoptera; family Vespidae; genus Polistes; species Polistes canadensis. Next base: position 832,811 of record NW_014569566.1, on the reverse strand, counting down.
CATATAACATTTATGTATTATATTACTATGTTATATACGTGTATATAT
>NW_014569566.1:787653-832753 GCF_001313835.1 Polistes canadensis | reverse complement strand
TATATATATATAAATTTGCATTTATGCATTTATTGTAAGTAGTGCAATTCTTTTATACAGCTTTTCAAAATAATTTTTATTTGCTTATATCATATAGATTTATATTAAGAAATAAAAGAAATCTGTTATATCTTGATATATCAATGTAATAATGCATATATATATATTCCGTTTTGATTATAATTAATTGATTGAACATTATAAAATTTGTACTTCAAATTTTTCGAACAAAAAAGAAAAGATTTACTAATTTTGGTATAACTTTTATATAGTATCAGTTTACGAATAATTAATAATACACAAAGTAATGTTTTTATTCTCGATATGCGGTGTAACTTTTTGGATGCAGCTGTTTTTCAATAATTTAGCTTTATATTTAACTATATAAGATCTAAACTTTTATAATTTCTTTTCTTCTTTCCTTTTTTTTTTAATTCAAAATACAATTATAGAATGATATATATATTTATCAATGATAGTACTTTGAGTACAAATACATCGATAACATAAATTACACTACTTACAGCTCATGCAGCTTAAGAAAAGAAGATTGCATTTTCCTTCTCTCGTTTGGATGATATCGCTAAAAATGCTATAAACCAAAGCTCTATGTATTAACAGTTTATTATAATTCTTACAGTTTTTTACTATTATTATTATTATTATTATTATTATTATTATTATTATTATTATTATTATTAATATTACTATTATTATAATTATTAATATTATTATTATACTTTTGCACATAAGACTATAAACGAATGTATGAAGTGTAAAAAATATTCTAGTCATATCATGAATTAATTATCTTCTGACTTATTTATCCGAAAAAAAAAACATTGTAATATGAATTAATATTAATTGCGTTACTGTTGAATCACCTCGCAGTAAAATGATTTCTCTACGAAATTAAAAAATAAAAATAAAATAAACATAACATCAAACAAAAAAGTATAGTAAGGCAAGCAAACAAACGTATGCGAGATATAGCTTGAAATATTGTCAATTTACATTGTAACGATTCAAAAAACCAAAAAAGGAGGATAAAAGGAAAGAAAATGAAATGGAAAAAAAAAAGAAAATATACATGCTAGAATACGCTTTGTTATGAATAATTTATAAAATTTAACATCTCTATCTATATTTTCTTAAAGTTTCTGTAAGATTATACATTTACTAATTAAATAAGGCAGTATAAGAGCAAATTATTAAATCTTATGCTATGAAAAGAATATTTAACTTATGATTATTAATCAAAAATATAAAGCGTACTTTCCTCTTTAACGAATCAATAACACTTTTGATTTTATTTTAAAACAATGAGTGATATTTTAATTACCTACTTTTTTACGTGCTTGTATAATACTCAATTTGCAACTCTTCTGCTGCCGGTAAAACAACAACAAAAAAACAGTAACAAAAACAAAAAACATATGCAGTAAATTTAATGTGGCCTAAAGTTAATTTTAATTATCATATTTTTTTACACGAAAGTACATTCTCTCGATAATTATCACACACAGACAGCTGAATCGCATAATGGCATGTTCTATATGGAAGCATTTATTTTTTATTTATATGTATTTTAAACAAGAACCTTTTTGAATAAACTATACATTATACATTATCATTATTATTATTATAATAATATACAAATATTTCATCTACCTCGTTACAACCAGTTGATATTATGATATCGAACGATATTTAGTTCAAGATTTATATTATTAAACAATAAACATAAAATAAATTATTTGAAACGCATGCGACGTTTGGAATAATGAAAACAATTTGAATGGAAGAATTCAAACATTTCATATATCCCGCTTACGTTCTTCTTTACCATAAATTGAATACTTCAGAACAAAGAATACAAAAGTATAATATATAAAAGCTCACAAGTCCCCTTTTTTATCTACACAGATTCATCATATTGTTAGATACTACCGGGACCATCAGTGGGAAATAGTAAGTACTTAACACGATGACAGTACAATACTATCAAAGAATACAGTATTTTTTGACATAGTATAGTTATATTGTAATAGAATTTTAAATAATTATATTTAATTTGTAGTGTATAAACATGTGTCTGATTAAAACGCGTTAAGAAAAATATATTTTCTTTATCGGCAACATACAATTTTATCTCCCGAAGTCATCACTACATAGGAACGTTATAAAAAATGTACATTAGTTTAAACAATTACATAAAAATTAAAAGAATGCTAAAATGAGAACATTATAATCTTAAATTTTATTGATTAGGTGGATTATTCCCTTTATACATATGCGCAACGTTCGGAAAGTCATATAAACAATATTTAATAAAAGCTTTTACATAGAGGACAAAGGCCCAGTCTGAAGAAGAATTTCGAAGAGGTCGGTTCTCTGAACATATTTTCCGAAGTTTTAAAAAATAATAGACACATCCAACGATTAATTAACAATTATTTTAATACTCTAATACACTCTCTTTATATTTCAGATTGTTTAAACATATATGTACTAGTATAAGCGTTACATATACTTATTGACATACTTTAAATATTAAATAATTTCGATGTGATATTTTTTTCGATGAAAATTTCCCCCTCTGATGTCATCACTGCACAGGAACATTAAAACAAATGTACAATAGTTTAAACAATTACATAAAAATGAAAAAATGCTACAATTAGAACGTTATAATTTGAATTTCTCTTTATTACAAATAATATTCTCGTTACACACATGCGCAACTTTCGGAAAGCCATGTAAACAACATTCAATAATAAAAACTTTTGTATATGACAACGTGTCAGTCTAACAGAAGATTTCGAAGAGGAAAGTTCATCAAAATAAATCCACCGTTATACTGGGTCATTGTCTTGTATGAAAGTACTTTTATTGAATATTGTATACCAGTGCATTTGTTCTAACATATTCTTTCTGTTTAAAGTATTACTGCGATTACGCACTGCTATCTCCAACAAAACGACATAATTTTAGTATTTTTATCTATTTTATGTAATTATTTAACCGCTCCTGCGCAGTGATGACTTCGAGGGTAAAATTTAGCAGTAATATAAGAAAAGTGCATTAGTGCATTCAAAAAATTGTTAATGCATTTTTTTCTCTTCGTGTTTTGTTCGCGTTAGTAGTGGTAAAATCGAGCATTAATTTCCACGATTTCGTGATAAGAAGAAAATTGTTTTACATGCATTGCTGTATAATTAGTTTATCAATCGTGAATTTAAATATATCGATATATCGATATTATCAATAAATGGACAAGAAGACAAACCAAATTCGCGAACGGATAGATTCTTGCAATTAAGTGGTGGCTCAAAGCCCAGTTCTTTTATTAGAACAGCCAACTTAATGAAAGGAGTCGTCCGAGGTTGTTTATATATATTTATTTTTCTCTTTTAAAAATTCTTAAATATTAAAAAATTTAATATAACAATTCTTACAATCAAAAAGTTAAATCCAAATGACTTGTAGTGTTTTACAAAATTAGTCCGTTTAGATGAATTTTGATTAAAATGTTTTGATGTGTTTATGTATATTAATTATATTTTTTAGTTTAGGATTTTCAGCTTCTAATAAACTAATCTCTCGTTTCTCCCCGTCCCTCATATTTTCTGCGTTCTCATCTATGCGTGTGCCAATGTTTTACACGCGTGGGTGAGAAACAGTTAGTGTTGGTTTAGTTTTAATTTTTTTCCTATTGGCGACTGTTACTGTGCGCTAGTGGTTGCATAATGTACTTTACACTATCTCGAACGAGATAGAGTCGACAAAATTCGCAAATACTTTGATAAATTTGATACTTACATGAAACTCAAATGGTTAAGGTATCTCCCCGCCTTTCGTTTAAAAAGTTTCTGACTTGAATGACATCTACGGACGAATAGGGAACTAATTATTTTCTCGCTAGTGGTCATGTACGTTCTGTTAAAATATAATGCAGTTTTAGAATTCTTCTTTTCGGGGTTCCTTCGTGTGAAACTTCGGAGATACTTACAGAGTCCTTAGTGACTCAGAGTTATATCTGAGGAAAGTCCCTGGACAATAAGGCAGAAAGTGTCGTAGCTTAGTTTGCTATTAGCCTCCGCCGTCTATTCTTAATTTGAAATGGGAAGCTTCGGCTGATTTTATATTAAGATTTAGGCGAGAGAGTATTGGTCAAAGCAAAGATGGATGTTTTCATGGGGAAATGTTATCCAAGTTGATAATATCTCGCCATAGCTCAAGAGGGCTTTCAACGAAGGAACTTCAATTTTTTTGTAACATTATTTTATTTAAAAAAAAAATACATTTTTGTTTTATAAATATATATGTCTTAATGAGTTAAAAATAAAAATTATATTAAAGACTGATATTTCTATTAAAAAGAAATTTGAAGCAACTGAAGTAATTATTACAATAATATCGACATAACACATCTTTTATGATATAAGTTATTATTTTTTAGAAAAGATAAAACAAAATTATAAATTATTTATATATTATATTAAAGTCATATATTATTAACCCTTTTCACTTTAGCGCTTTTTCGCTTGGTAAAGCAACAACTCGAGTCGATATTACGCAGATAAAATACTTTTATATTTATATTCCATGTACAAAATATAACAGGTCATTCAGTCAATGCATATAAACGACGTATTTAAGATTAAAAATTGGCAATTGTTTTATATGCATTTATTGTTGAAGATATTCATGAAGTGGTATTTCCCAAATAAAACCTAAATAAATATCGATATTATTCGAATTATGGTGTTAAACCGAGTTGTGACCAATAGTAGTTTATCGAGTACAAAGGGTTAAATTATATATATATATAAAATAAGCGTATTTTAGTTTATTTAGCTAAATAAATAATTTTTTAATTCTCCCTTTTTTTATTATATTGGATTTGAATCTCACCATATATATATATATATATAAATTTTTTTAAAATGCGAAAAAGAAAATGACACACGATTATTTGAAGGGTGTGAACGACCTTATCGTAACGCAGCGGGTTCTGATGTACGAACGATGTAAGTACTTAACCCCAGTCCTTTTTCTATGATTTACCTCAAACTCTTGTCGACTCTACTCCTTTTTTCACAGTTTCTTGTTATCGATTTGATCGCTTTTAATTCACCTTTTTATTCTTTCTTTTTTTTTTGTAGTAAAAACATTTCTTTATGTTAAACATTTGCCGACAATTATAATACTCCGATAAATATAATACTCTCGTTCATAGACATATAAAATAATACGTAATATATAATATTCGTATATTATAATATATAATATTTCAACTTGTTATATATATTTATAATTTATGCAACACGAACGATCAATCTTTCTCTTATTGTATTGCAGTATAAAAAAATTTGCATTTCTCAGCCTTGAGAATGTTTTACCTAGCAGAAACTAAACATATCAATGATTTTGAACGAAGATGAAATTGCAAGGAAGAACAACGAGGAATGATATTTTGTATTATTCGATGTTCCTTGTATGCATCTTAAGGTGTACCGCAAGTGAAACTTAAGCTTGTGTTAGGATAAAATTCTCCTTCAAATGCAAATCATAAAATACGCATTTGACTGTAAGAAAATGTGTATATATACTATACGTTGTTTAACGGTCATGCGTTCTAATGTTTACTCTCCTGTTTCTTCTATTTTCATTGGAGAGGGGATTATATTTGAAGAGCAAGCGCGCACCGATTTCATCCTCAAACACACTTACTCCTTGGCATCCTTCGCGCACGGAGAATTCTATAATCCTTTACTTAATCTTTCTAATTCCAATTATGCGATATACGATCTCAAGTAATCATTTTTAAACATATAAAGAAAAAAGAAAGAATACAAAAGGGCAGGGATACGCGAAGAAGTTTATCCAAATTTCAAAAATGAAGGTATGTACTCTTACGTTTTATTTATTTTTTTGTTTTTTTTTATTGTTTTAAATATTAATTTTCCTTTCAATAATTTTGAATCTTTTTATATAACTAGAAAGTAATTTAAATTTAATTTGCAATATACGAGACGATTTTTTATAATTTAATGTAACTTCGGTTTAAATTTTTTGAGCAGCCCCTACTTGCATCTGATTTTTGAATTTAATGCTCTGTAAATCTAAAAATCTGTTTTCTTTTTTTTTTAATTCTTCGAACTGGTTTTTTACTTGTAGTCTTAACTTTTATGACTGTTACACCTGTTGACGCTCTTCTCTTTCTACTTTAAACAGGTACTATTTATGAGTAGTCCAAATTTATGAAGATATATTGTATTAAAATTGACTTATAAAAATATTTTGTCGTAGAAAGAATTTTTTTTTTAATTTTTCCAACTTTTATAAAAGAATTAACTGTAATTGTTTGCAAGATAAAATTGTTTTTATTACGATTTAAGTTATGCAACATGTGTGGGGGCGTTCTAAAGAAAAGTAGGTGGTCAAATTTTTTTAAATTCTTTGTATCGATATATTTATTATAGGATGACATAAAGAATATAATAATCTCTTTTGAAAAAATGCTATAAGATCACAAAAATGAATAACTTTTGAATATTTTCTTCGCTATTTTTAATCTCGTATTGAATATATTTCACTTTTACCTAAGTCTTTGAAGACAAATATATTTTTATGTTAAATATTCTTTTTATAAAAACAATTATATATTGATTATTATTTTACTTAGTATTTGTATATTAATATCGATATACTTAATTGATCTTTTCCATTGATACATTTTTAATGACGTGTCAAAATAAAAGACGACAGTCTTTTCGCTTTAATAACTTTTGTACTTCTTATTTTATTTTGTATAAAATAATTATGTCAAAATGTAATTATGTCAAGAATTGCTTGTGTTATAAATTTAAATACTAATACGAACATTGATGAACAAAAGGGATAGAATAAAAAAAATAATAATAGCACGAAATGCATCTTGCAAACTATCGAATTGCAAATTTCACAAATTTAATTATTTACTACTCGTTTTCTCCGATAAATTATTTATCCTGAAATTTTGACAACAACGAATTATTATGCGAGTGTATTTGTTTGTGTATATAATATTCCAATAATATGTGAATTTAATTAATTCATAGATACTCACTCCTTTTTGATAAAACGTGAAGTATTTCCTTTAATCTCTAATTAAACAAAGCACAGAATTTATTATGTAACGGTTAACATTTCCATTTTATTTAAGTTACGCAACATTAGGAATTATTTGCGACTATAGGATTATAACATTTAAAATAATGTCTATACCTTTTATCAATCATTTTTTATTTGTTTTTCTCATTCTAATTCTTTCTTTGAAAAACACAATTGATTTTTTAATTTATATTGATCGTCAACGTTTATATTTTTATTTTTTAAATACTTGAAGTACACATTATCTTTATACCACCGATTGATTATATTTTCAAAGAATTGTTAATTGTAAAATTGTTTTCTACATTTATTTCAATATTACAAATTTAATCTTTTTAGGTAATTGGCTACCTTTTGTACATACTACCATTGATATTTTTAATAAAGATAGGAAATATAGAAGGAACAGAAAATGAGGTAAATTGTTAGGTATTAAAATTCGAAATTTTACTTTTTGCATTTGTAACAAATTTTTCTGATCGATTTCAGCGCGATATTTCGAACTCATTTACAACTGATAAAACGTATAAAATGAAGAGACCATTTTGCAATGCGTTTAGTGGTAAGAATACTTTTATAAATAAAATAAATATTAATGTAATCCTTTATAATATTTTTTTTGTATGATAAACAAAATACACCAATAAATATAATAATCTGTTTCTAACATTTTATAGGATGCGGAAAGAAAAGAAGTTACTATGGAACTTCGATTTATTCTCCGTATTTCGATTCAAAGAAAGGAATTGGAATTCGTCTTCCAATACCAATTTACAAAGCTCTAATAAATGCAGCTTCAAAAGAAATTCGAACCGTAGTATCACGAGGTTCTAATGATTACGAGCTTCCAGAGATAACACAGGACTTTTTAGTTTTTCCTGATCGAGAATTGACATTACAAGAAGTTAACTGACTGATAGAAATTAGTATAAGTATTATATACCTGTAGATTTATAAAATGAACAATCGAGAGCCAAAGAAAAATATTAAATCATTTCAGAATATATTTAATAATATTTATAAATAAATGTATCAAAATAACATTAAATAGCCAAATTTTTATTTTATATTATTTTGATATTATATCAATTAAAGAAACAAAGGTTTCTTCTCAACAGCTTACAATATAAATGGCTGAATTTTTTTAATAATGATTTTTATGAAATGAATGTAATTAAGAATGTTATCTCTTTATCGATGATATAATTAATTATGCTTTTATACATAATAACGTATTTACCATAAAAAGATGTGTTATATCTGTGAACAACAATTATAATAAACGAATTTCATGTTGTAAAACAAAAGACATCGGATTTATCTTCTATCGAAATCGTACAAATGATGTCAAAAAAGATTGGTAATAATTATAAATATATAACAAGTTTTACCAATATGCTATCATTCCAAATATATCGATATTGACTTGTAGCGGTAGAAAAAGGCAAAGGTAACTTAGAAAGTATAATATTTCGTGGGATGCTTAATCCAACGCATTCTGGATTATCCGATTCACCAATCGGCGTAGGTCGTTTCCAAAAATATTCCGTACAAAGTGCACTTGGGTCCCAAATTCGAGATGGTCTATCCTCTTGCCATTCTCCTAATGACTGATCTAAAATCTTCAATAAACATATTACTTAAAATATCAAATCCATTAATTGTAAGTGTGGAAGTTAGAATTTATTCAAACATTCGTACCGATAATTGGATTTTATAAAAAAATGGCCATTTTACGAAGGAATCATAAAGACCACGGGTTAAACTAACGCTTATAAAAATTGTACCATCTGGAAAATATTTCGGTACAATTTTTAAGTACATCGCGTAACCAGGTTGACCTACGTAAAATGTTGAACTACGTTCGGAACGTGTTCTGTCCCATTTCGAAAGTTTCTCATTGAAATCTCTTACTTCCCAATAATAAGTAAAGACGCTCGAGGATTCTGTAAAGAGAGTCAAACATTTTTTTAGAAATATTTTATATAAAAATAATAGCTCTCGAAAATTTTGTAATAAAAAATAAGTAAATATTCATTCTTTCGTGACTTACCATTCGCTGTGATCGTATTATTAAATTCGTTAATCTCGTATTGCCTTGGAGAAAGTTTATAATTGTTACGAACAAATCTGTTATCCGATTTAACGTTTAATTCGTTATTTCGAGGAATTGTATGATCATTAATTTTCGAAAAAGTATCACGTTCTTCCATCAATCTACGAAGAAGTATTTTTATCTCTTGCAATTCTTCGGACAAATGTTTCTCTAATTTCTTGAATCTCTCTTCTATATTTTCTGGAAAAAAAGAAAAATAAACAAACAATCGTTTTTATAGAATTAGTTGTATAAAAAATATAAACCCTGTAAAACTATAAATTAAATTATAATCGGATTCAATCTTACTCGCGTTACAGGCTCCTGTGAGAACTTTCGTTACGGTTGCACGTGCGTTTGCGACTAATTCTTCCGTCGAAATTTTACAAACTGCATATTGCGTTTCGATGATATTATCATCCTCAGTTAAATGGTTTTCGATATCAACTGCAAGTACACGTGCAATATTTTTAATCGTAAATTATGAATTATAATATATTTTTTTTTTTTTTGTATTGTTTTAAATTTTATCATATTTACCATTTGTTGAAACTGGTTCGATTGCACTCACGAAAGTTGAATGAAATATTAAAAAATAAATAAATAATATAGAATATTTTACAATAACTGACATTACGAATGGTTCAACGTTGTGGAATCATTTAACTCTAATAGAATTTCTAGCTTTCTAAGATGATTATGATGCTTAAGTCCACAAAAATAGATTTCATCGAATTAACTCACTTGCGTAAAAATGGCACGAGCGCGGGAAATCATTTTTCTTTTTTTTTTTTTTTTTTTATTAACACGATTTCATTTAAATAACAGATTTTTATATATAAATTAAAAGAATAATTTAGAGATTTTTAACATTATTTAAACGTATTGTATATCGAATTCATTCATATTTTACTCTTGACTTTAGAATAATGCGTGTCTTCTTAGCGCGTGATCGTGATTTGTAACTCCGTATAAATATTCTTGTTTTATCGAAATTTTGACATAAAGTATATTTTAAAAGATGAGTGAAAATGTGCAAGGAACGTTTATTTCTCAAAAGATATCAAAGATAAGATGGAAACGGGAAGAATTTGCAGAAATGAAAAGTTTTTTAACCGGCAGTTGGGATGATCCGGTATGCGTGATTAACACATAACCTAAATTTTTGTATCATTGAATGATTTTATAATTAAAATAAATAATAAATCATTAATATATAACGTTTTATTTTAATATTTAGGTAAACAAAATAACGCATTGGTCTCTTACAACAAATGATGATGATGAAACGTATCCAGTTGTTGTATCTGAATATTCATTCCTTGGTGATGTCACAGAAATAAAGGTATTTTAATATTAGATATGCAATAAACATTGCTTTATCTAAATTGATATTTATATTTATTTTGTAGTTCATAAACAGTAGCTTTTTTGTTGCATCATCGTCTTTGGGCTCGATCAGACTATTACAAATTCAAGAGAACCCGGTTCCTCAATTTAAAGAACACATGGCATGGGAATTTATACATAGTTTTAAGTAAGTTAACGTTATAAAGTATGTTACTTGATACGAATTCATTCCTATGATTTATTTTCATTCATATAGAACATTAGATTACGCTCCATGTACTGCACTTTCTAACTTCGAACAAGATATAGTTTCTGTGGGGGAAGATGGTAAAATAAACCTTCTAACAACAACGCAAAAGAAACCGGTTAGAGTAATTGGTAAATATTAGTTGTTATATGAAGTATACATTTGCAAAAACTTTAGTTCCCTATCATTAAACTTTATTTGTTTCTAGAGAATGCAGATAGTTGTTCAATTTATTGCGTTGACTTTTTACGACATAGTGAAATACTGACAGGTAATTTGCGAGGACACATGAAAGTTTGGGACTTAAGAAACGATCAAGATATACCGGCAACTACCTTTATGCTTTCGGATGAGACTAAAGTATCGCATACATTTGATATTTTAATTTTTATTATGGTTAATATAGTCCTTAAAACATCCAATAATGAAATAAAATATTTTTCAGACCGAAGCTATGAGTATTGCACATCATCCCACGCAGAGGCATATAATAGTTGCAGGTGGTGGCGATGGTAGTTTAACTGTATGGGATTTAAGACATCATACTTATCCCATATCACAGCTTAATGCTCATGCAAGAGCAGTGAGCGAAATAATGTTTCATCCAGATAGACCAGAAAATTTATTTACATGTTCGACCAGTGGTGAATTATGGCATTGGAACAATTCGCAGCAATCCAAACTTAGATTAGGTCATTTTAGAGACATTTCTCTACCAATACATTTTTTTATATATGTATATATATATGTCATATTTATATAGTAATTTTCATTTTAGATTCAACGGATACTCATTGGTTGAATACAATAGGAACAAATAGTAATATCAATGTTACATCGCTCTGTTGCGTCATGCATAAACCAATAAACAGTATTGATATTGATAAATCCAGTTTATTATTTGGATGTGATAACGAAGCTATGTATATTGTTAAAAATGTAGCTATATAACAATTTAATAGAATAAATATTCATTTTTATACTGCATCAAACTATTAATAATTACATCATATATATATATATATACATATATATGTAATACACGTATTGTTATACACAAAAACATATGTTTTTTATTTTTATTTTATAGAGATTAATTTTATCAAAGTTTTTCAATTAAACCGCCAGAGAGAGCTAGTAGTAGTGATAGCGATTCGAGCACATCTATCTTTACATCATAAAACATCGAAATTCGTAAAAATATGTAAATAATGTTGATCCAAAATAAGAACATATTTCTAATTATATAATTTTACACACGTTAGATTTTAATAAACTAATAAAATCTTAACAGTTTTATGCTTGAATGTATTAATGACACGTGCAATTCTAGATATTTTGATAATTCGTTTTTGTAACAACAAATTTCTTCAATCCAGTCATCCAATCATAATAAATATATCAACTACATCATCGGTTGTCCAACTATAAAAAAATCCCGGTATGCATTAACTCAGATAAGAAAAATTAATATTATAAGAAAAATTAAAATATGTAACGTTGTGAACTCTAATTAAATATAACAATGGATTAATGAAAATTAATTGTCTTATTAATATCGTTGACGTTTGACGTGTGATACAAATTAAGGTTAAATCTAAATGAGTAATAAATTGTATACGTAGGTCATATGAATTATCTGATAATAATGTCATATATATTTTATTTTCAGTAGTTTATTTAAAAGTATTATTTATTTCAATATGATATTTGACAATAACTTATAAAATACACTTTATGCAAAATTTAGACATGATAAATATCATATATATATCAATTAAAAATTAATCATTACATGCAGTCTTAATCTTTGGAAATATTATGTTAATACACTATAACTTATTGATATTAATCAGACATGTTCATTAATAAAAAAAACATGGTTGAAAAGTAATCTAATTAGAATACAATTTAGTTAAATGTTAACGAACATATTTTAGTTCTACTTCAAAAATTATGTTACTGTTGGGAGGAACATAAGGAAGGAAACCTTTTTTGCCGTATCCCAAGCTTGGAGGTACTAAAATTCGTCTCTTTCCACCAACTCTCATGCCTTCTACACCTACGTTCAATCCTTCGACCACCTCATTTTTTCCAACTGTAAATTGAAGACCATTTCCACTTCTTTTTTCAGTATATTTATCGCCGTTCTTTAATCGACCAACATAGTAAATTGAGACCATCTTTCCCTCTTTTGCAATAGCTCCAGTCCCTTTCTTTATGTCTATTATTTTAACAAATGCCGACTTCTTTTTATGCTTTTTTATTTGAAAATTTTCTTTCGTTAATGTTTCCCCACGTTGGTTTTTACTTTGCTTCTTAGTTTCTACTACTGTATCTTTATTTTTTTTAAGTTTTTTACGAGGATTATATTCAAAGCTATTATCGCCCTTTATTTTTTTTTTTTTATTCTCAAAATCATCAATAGTTTTCTTAGATGACTTCAATTTACTATAATCATCATCTTCATCATCAGAATCTTCATCTTCATCCTCATTATTACTATCATCTTCACCATCACAATCATCTTTATCATCAACTTCATAATCATCATCATCTTCATCATCGTCGTCGTTGTCTTCTTCCTCTTCTTCTTCCTCTCCTTTACATTGTTCTTCTTCTTCCTCTCCTTCACATTGTTCTTCTTCTTCTTCTTTTTCTTCTTCTTCTTCTTCTTCTTCTTCTTCTWCTTCTTCTTCTTCTTCTTCTTCTTCTTTTTCTTCTTCTTCTTCTTCTTGTTCTTCTTCATCTTCTTCTTCTTCTTCTTCTTCTTCTTCTACTTTTACTTCTTCTTCTTCCGGTTCCTCTTCTTCATCTGTAGTTTCCTTCGCATCTGAATTGTCAGTACCTTTATTCATACTGCGTTCTGGTATATCAACATCATCATTGTCGCATTTTATTCGCTTGAGTTTGCAAGGTTTAGGAGAAAATATAGCCTTTCTTTTAAGCTGCTTATCATTTGCTAGTGAATATTTCTTTGTTCCTTCTTTTTCATTTTCTTTTTTTTCAATTTGTTCTTTTTCAATTTTTTCTTTTTCATTTTCTTCTTCTTCATTTTCTTTTTTTTCATTTTCTTTTCCATTTGCTATTATTTCTGTTGTTTCTTTGTCTTTTTGCAGGAGTTCTTTTTCGTATGGTTTGTTGAAATACCCAGTTAAGTGTACATTATTTTTACCAGAACAAAAGAAAGATACTTTAGATCCTTTTTCAAAATTCAAGTTAAGCTGTGATTGACAATGAAATCCTTTTGCCAAGGTACATAATAAAAAATTAACACCCTCTTTAGATACCATCACATTTACTGTCTGATTATCGTCAATTATAGTATGTAAAACTGCCATAGATATATGGAATGACATATCAACTTCATGTAGAATATATTTCCTATTTGGTTGCAATATTAAACCCCAAAACATTATACAACTTTTGGATTAATTATAAATAATAGATATGTTAATATAAAATATTCGTTTATCTGACTTTTAAAAATAATACAACCGATTACCTTTATGATAGAAACACTTCTAACGTTCTCTCGATTCAAATGACTTTGTTTCTTCAATTTATTTTTTGTTTGTTTGTTTGTTTGTTTCCCTTTAGAGAATCAATGTGTCGCTCTGAGAAATATTTAATAGAAATCGTTCTGAACGAGCAGCGCTTGTGAACAAATTATGTTACATAACCTGTATTATTATATATTCTTGTCTGGAGTATAATAAAATAAAAGTAATTTTTTAAGTTATTATTAATAACAGTATAAAAAAATTAATTGTTAACAATTTATTATATTTTTTCAGAAGTGAAAGACAAACAGTCAAGATTATAATTAAGAATCAAAATGAAATTTTCAACTTCTCCACCTACAAGTCGTTGTACATCCCCAATTTTAGTAGACGTAGGATCATCGTTACCAACACCAGTTACATATAGGTATGACATCAATTTATTTTATTATTTCCATTAAAATAATTAATGTTTATTATTATATTACAGGCATAATTGTATTAGTGCTGCTACCAAATGTTACAAATACTTGAGGAAGTTATTAAAATTCGAACAAATGGATTTTGAGTTTGCTTTATGGCAAATGATTTTTTTATTTACAGCCCCACAAAAAGTTTATAGAAATTTTCAAAGTAGAAAACGTAAGTGTTTTCATATTAAATCTATTAAAAATAATAATTATCATTTTCTTTTATCAATTAAAATTATATTTATTTTCAGAAACTAAGTCACAATTTGCAAGAGATGATCCAGCATTTTTAGTATTATTAACATGTTGGCTTTGCGTGTCAGCAGTTGGAATTGCCATAGTTTTGGGATTAGGTTTTCTCCAATTTCTAAGGCTTTTACTTTATATGATTTTTGTTGATTACATCGGTGTTGGCTTATTAGTAGCTACTGTTTTTTGGTAGGTTTTATTTAAATTCATATATTAAATCTAAGTATCAGCATTCTCTATTTATAATAAAATATTTTTATTATATATATATATATATAGGTTTGTAACTAATCGGTATTTAAGAATTGATAGAAGTCAGGATGTCGAATGGGGATATGCATTTGATATTCACTTGAATGCTTTTTTTCCACCTTTAATAATACTTCACATATTACAACTTTTTATATATAATGGTAAGACAGTCTGAATTTATATGTTGTAATTAAAAGCAAGAATAATTTCATTATATGTGTTACGTTAAAAACAATTAAACAATTTTGTAGGCCTCGTAAATTCAAATGTTTTTGGCGCACGATTCGTTGGTAATACGCTTTGGTTTATATCCGTTATATATTACGTATATATTACTTTTTTGGGTTATACAAGTAAGTAATACAGTATTTATAAGTTCATTGTTTAAATATTTCATACAAATATAATATTAAACATATTTCTTCTTTTTTTTTAGGTGTTGAAATACTTCACAAGACACACATCATTTTTTCCGCTCTACCAATAATGTTATTAATATATATAATTACATTATGTTCTGGAATCAATATCAGTCGCCTGATTATGGATTTTTATCACTATAGAGTTAATTAAATATATTATAAATATAAAACGATTTATTGTGTGAACATTTTTGAAAATATTTAAATGTAGCACACATACATTTTTTTTAATTTATATTATATTAATATACACAGACAAAAAAAATATTATATACGTACATAGGAGTAGAATCCTTAATGTTAAAAGAATTATTTGTATATAATAATATTTGTGAATATTGTTTTGTATATTTTCTCTTACGAGTTAGTATTTTTTACTGCTTAAAAAATAATCTAAAAAAATGTAATTATTTTTGTCTTAATTTATTGATTAGATACATATAACACTTACATAACTTATATATCATTTACGTTTTAACCTATGATAATAAAAAATGATTTAAATTTAGCGCCAATGTGGAGCATAAGATTGCAGCGCACGAGTTCGCACAATTTGGCATCACGGTAGGCAGCAAGGGATGACCTAACTAAGTGGTATAATAGTGAGCTGTACAATATAATGACAACCGCTGTAAAATGACAGTTGACAACGTAAATAGGTTACCATTATATTTAACATTGAAAAATAGTCCACGTGATGCTGAAGTCGTTAATATTCAATTTCCAAAATTCAACAGTTTCATTGTGCAATAACAATTTTGACAACATAAAAATGATATTTTTCACTTTCTTATCGAATGAGTAGAAGTGTTTTAAAAGAATAAAAGAAGATATTGGACTGTAATATTTGTTATATTTTTTTTTATTTTTATTTATTTTTTTTTTTTTATATATATATATATACACACATACGTTTTATAATACAGAAAGTTTATTTATCATTGTAATAATAAAAAGTTCGATTTTAGGATTTATATTATCAAAAAATAATCTTCATTATCTCTTCGTATGTGTTTACAAAAAAATTAATTATATATATATATACACATCATACGTATATACGTACATACATATATACGTGTCGAGTAACAGTGTACATCGTACTTGCGTCTTTGACACTGTTACTACATGTTTTACTATCAAAAATCGTCTAAACCTGTTTTCTACATGGTACTAATCTTATAAAAAACAGTGATTTATACAATGGAGAAATTTGCTATTGATTTGGACAAAGTTCTTGACGACTTCGAATTTAATGAAGGTAACAAATGTTACAAATTATTTATTCGTTTTTAAATTTATTTCTTTAGTTTCTTAATGAAATTCATTAAATTCACTGTTAATTTTATTAATACAATTATTGTTGATTAATAACAATTACAATACATATTTTATACAAGCATACTTTTTCTTTTCATTCTTTAAACGTGTACTTCAATTTTGATACACAACGTAATTAGAATAATATATTTGATTTTTCAGATTGTGCAGAGCAAATAGCATCTGTAACCTCTCCTATAACCAATGCTACGTTAAATGTGGATAGGTGTGGCATAGAATCTTCGTCTAGTAATGTAACCAGCGTTGATGGTGCAAAATTAATTCAAGACTTTGAAGTATTGTCGTTTGGTGGAAAGCATGAGAATAAAACTAATGTTATTGCGGAGAGTAAATCATCACTCGACAAGAGCATTATTTTACCTCAAAATAATTACCACAAGGATGATTCGGTTAGAAAATGTACAGACTCAATAAATCACTTTCACGCTGAAAATTCTACAAGCGATCATAAAGTTACACAAAAACAATGTATATATCATCAGGATCCTGAACCTATTTCTATTACCATTTACAATAACACATCGCAGACGTTATTGACTAAACAACAAAATAGTAACAACAATCAACAACTTCTACAAAACAGATATGACAAAAAATTAAATCAGCCAAATATCAAGCCTACTGTTAGCAATGTATTTAATAGTTTAAATGAATATATTAACGCGCCAACTATAAGTTTGGATTATGTAGACAGTATGTTGGATAAACAACAAGAGATTAGGCCTAAGAAACAAACTGATACCATTACTGAAGATAAAATTGTATCTAATATAAATACTGAGATCACTGATCACAATGTAACTAAAATTACGACAGATAAAAATAAGATAGTTGAAGAAGTGCACAATGACGTGGAAGCAAGTGTTGTTCTATCTTTGAATCAAGATGTAATAGAAAATAAAAATCAATTTGTTAATACGGATACATCACAAGTTCCAAAATCACATGTAGAAAGTAGTCAAGAGGATCTTAAAAGTGTACATATGGAATACAAAAGTGAACAAGCAGATGAAGATATTGATTCAGATAAAAAAAAACCAATTGTTCAACCTTATAAAGAGAATATTCAATATGAACATGTTCGTGTATTTGAAGATAAGAAAATTAATGATAGTGCTTCGGAAAGTGTACTTTCAGAATTAGATGATGCGTGTAAGTTAACAGATGAATTGTATACTAATATAATAGTTAAAACCGAAGCAATAAACATTTCTAATGAAATAACCTTGGAGAAAATTAAAGAATCTCATGACATTGATATGAATACATTACCGTCGAATTCTCATCAATCAAAGAATCTTGTACATTCTGCGCAAAAGCCAGTTGGTTTTAATAATATAAACGATGATCTATCGGAAGAAGAATTAAATAAATATTTAGAGACTTTAGAAATAGAAGAAAATTTAACAGAAGGTGCAGTACATCCACAAAATGCCTTGTTATCCGAAGGATATAAAAATACAATTGAGAACAATACAAGTAATAATACGTTTTCTTACAAAGAGTCCAAGGATGATAAACAAATTCATTTAGCAACTAATAAAATTGACAATAGCCAAATTGTAGAAAAAGAAATAAAAGCTACAATGGAAAAGTGTTCTGAAAGAAGTTCTACAAATAAACACGATCAGGATATGATGAAGGACAAAGTATCTGATAATATTTTACATGATGATAGATATTCGATGAAAAAATCGAATAATTTTACAACCATTATTCCTGTAAATAAAGAAGGACAAATACAAACGCAAAGTGATAATAATGTAATAGTTAAAAACTTGGAAAATCCTGTAGATAATGTAGAATATGTTAAGGATACGGAGATAAAAAATCAACCAGCAAACGAAACGCAAAGTTGGTCATCTTCTGAAGATAAGCATATTATTAGAGTCGAAAATAATGAATCCGAGCAATCGGAAGAAATTGTGCAACCTGCTCAAAGTAATGCGTGTACGATACAAAATAATAAAGATGTAATCTCATCTTCGGAACAAAATAATAATCAAATTAGCGAATTACAAATACTTGGTAATACTAGTTATGATACCAAAGACAAAAGTCATAAGTTACAAGGTAATAAAACTTTAAACGATATCGTTAATATATGTACCGATATACAACCAAAAAGTACAGACGTTTGCATAGAAAATAATACAGAAAATAACGAAAATACTGAAGGAGGAAGTAAAGCTGTTCGTCCACAAACTTTAGATATTGCTTCAACAGTTAGTATGAATGACCATCCTGTAACAGGTATATACATTATATTTTTTATTTATAAACTAACTATATTGTGTGATATATATTAATAAATCCAAACATTGTAAATTTCTACAACATAAAATGTAACAAATAATTAATGAATTAAATAAAATATATACAGATTCTCCTAGTAACGCTTCCAAGCAGCAAGGTACGTCGGAAAATGAAGGAAATAATGGTAATAACAGCAGAGAAACAGCAGCCGATCTCACAGAAAATGCTTTAACAGAGTCAATTAAAATACTTGGTAAACAACCACCCTTCTGGATTCCTGATAGTGATGCTTCTAGTTGTATGTTATGTGATTTAAAATTTACTGTGCTTAAACGACGCCACCATTGTCGTGCTTGTGGAAAGGTAAATTATGATTTATACGAAATATAAATTTTATACTTTATCTTAGACATTTATTGTTACTGTTGCAGGTACTCTGTAACAAGTGTTGTAATATGAAATACAGGTTGGAATATCAAGGTAATATCTATTCAAGAGTCTGTGTTGCCTGTTATCAACTTTTAATGAAAGGTAAATGATTTGTTTGTTTCGATATACTTATAAAAATATTTTAATAATCTTGTTTTTTATTTATCGTAGCTGAAAATCAACACGAGACAAGTAATTGGCCTACAAATTGCGTAAATTATGGTAACAATAGTGATGTTAACTCTCCTCAAGTAAGTATAGGGAGTAGCATGATCAAGATTGTAAATATAGTAATCCTACAATTCTCATATAGATATGTTATACTTGGAGTGCATCTTTTTTAAATTGAAAAGAATTACGTATTGCTAATAGTAGGATTATTTTATAAATGATTATAGGGAAGACCACCTAATCCAAATAATCCTATGGAATATTGTTCAACTATACCACCTTTACAGCAACTAGCAGGTGGATTGCCGCCGCCACCACCAACAGTGATGGTGCCTGTTGGTGTTCTTAAAAGGGAAGGTAGTACAAAGCAGCGTTCGGAAGGATCTAAGTCCGTCATGTTTAGCGATGGTGAGTAAAATCCATATAAAATAATCATACTATTATCTATATATATATAATTATAATAAAAATTAATACATTATTTAGCACTGAACGTCTGAAACAAGAGCGATTAATTTACAATCAATCTTGTAATTATTGGTAGTAATTTTAGAAACGTGTGTACGTATAATTATGTAAATCGTGCGAATATAATCCCAAAATCATTCATGTGTATAAATTCCATCCATTTATGTTAAGTTTATTATTCTATTTTTTGTTTATCTTATTTATGTTAATCCCTCACACATCATATATACTTTTTATTTTCTTAGTTTCTTTAAATACTCGTTTATTTTATCAATCCTGTCCCATCCTTTTTGTTTTGTTTTCACACCCAAATAACTAAACATAGGAATAAGGCCTGGATGTGACCTGACAGAACTAGATTCATCTTGGGATTTAAAACCACCTTATCGGAAAACAGGGAGCAAGCGAGTATCTGCATCCGACACCTCTTCGATGTCCAGTGGAAGTAAAAAACAAAACCTATTGCCTTTGGATCCTAATACTAATAGTTACATACCACAAGACCCTAATTTGTTACCGCCAACAGTTACCATACATAAAGGACGTAAGCAAAAATATTATAATTGAAATAATTATCATTTGAAAATATTAGTTCATAATTTTCTAATTATTGTAATTTTCATTTTATGTTTTTAGAAATTTCTTATCATAACGTGACCGACCAAGATCTTCTTTATAAAACGTTAAAAAATGAATGCGAACCGCCAGTAATGTTTGCTATTAACAAAAATCTTTATGCATATGTTAAAATAACAAATTGTAAGTTGAAAAAATAATCTATGTAACAGGAACAAAAATAGTATTATTGTGAATTTATTTTTATTTTTTAGTAAGTTGCTGTGTAAACAGAATATGTTGGAATGTTACTTCTAAGGGATTGGCCTGTGTTGGTCAAGACGAAATTATATTATTATTAGAAACTTTACCTGATGAAACGCAAATACCGAAAGATCTTCTTATGTATATTAATCATATTTACATAGAAGCAACAAAAGGTTGATATCGCATATTATTTTTTTATTCTAAAGAAATTACAGATTATTTATTAATATTTATTAATATTTTATATTACAATACATGCAGGAAATACGATGACAGAACTTTCCGTTTCGATACATCAAGGAGGCAATCTTTTAGGCTCTCGTGAACATGCAGGATTTTTATTTATTCGACAAACTTTACAATGTTTACAAAAAATTGTTTTACCACCGGCACCATTTTTAGTAGGTCTTTTAATTCATAGGTATGTTTTAAAATATAATTATTTAATTAAACTAACATCAAGAGAACATATATATATATATATATATATATAAAATTTATATTTTTTTATCAGATGGGAAACACCATGGGCTAAAGTATTTCCATTACGTCTTGTATTACGTCTTGGTGCTGAATATCGTTACTATCCATGTCCTCTAGTCTCAGTTAGATTTCGAGATGCACTTTATTTTGAAATAGGACATACAGTTATGAAAGTGTTAGCAGATTTTAGAAATTTTGGATACACTTTACCAGGTGTCAGGGGATTAACGATTCATTTGAAAAATAGGACGACAGATGTTATGTTTCCCAGAAATAGATATGATCAAGTTATAAAAGGTTTAAATAATTCTAACGATCATGTTTTGGCATTTGCTTCAAATTTTAGTATCACCGCAGATTCGCACCTAGTATGTATACAAACTAATACAGGAGATGAAAGTAGTTACCAAACGCAAGCTATTAATATTCAAAATAAGCCGCGGACAGGTACAACTTGTTCATCACGTTTATAATACATCAACAAAATATATATGGACGTAAGCATTTTGTTTTTTTTTTTATTTCCAGTAACTGGAGCAAGTTTCATTGTCATTAACGGTGCATTAAAGTCATCAATGGGATTATCAGCTAAATCGAGCATAGTAGAAGATGGTTTAATGGTAGAAATAATGCCAGAAAAAATGGAAGCCTTAAAAGCAGCTCTTAAAAATATGCATGATTTTTCTATCGGTTGCGGACGCCAAGGCGCAGCTGAGCCAGATGAAACTGTAAATATAAAATGGGTAGAAAATGACGTGCAGTTTAATCTAGGGTAGGGCTAATAGATATTTTTAATTCATTACATGTAGGACTTTTTAATTTTAATTCATTTTCATCAATATATTCATTGACAGAGTTAAAAGTCCTATCGATGGACAATTAATGGATGGCGTACCTTCTATAAGAGTTCATAACGCTACAGATTATAGAGGAACCAGTAGATTTATTCGTTGGACTGAAGTTTTCATTATCAAAGTATGTTTAATATTTTATTAATTATACGTTATACTATATTAAGAAAAAAAAATTAAATGTGCAGTCAGACGATCATCCAAACGGTGTTCACGATCCTATGGATATAAATAAATTATCGGAGAGTATAGCGAGGGCAACATGCGCGGCTTTAGTTAAACTTTTAGATCTTTTAGCAACAGCAGGTCTTACCAAAATTGGTGTTAGGACTACTATTCATCCGGATAACGTAAGTCATAATTCTATAAGTTTTAATTGAATTATTAAATATAAGGAAAAATAATTATTCTTGAAATTATTTAATAAATGAACATAGGTTGGATATGAAGCTGGTAGTGAAGGTGCAAAGTTACCGCCAATCTATATGAATAGTCTTGATAATGAATTAATACAAATTCTACATAAGGCTGCTCAAAGTAGTCAAGATACGCATACTGTGCTTGAATTAATATTCTATGTGCTCGACGAATAAAATAAATTATGTATATATACTGTGACATCTAGACAATTATAGCTGAATAATGTGGCACTACGGAAGATCACACAACATACAAATAAACATAACACATATACACACATATACACAGCAGACAGATACATTTTTTCAATTAATATTAATTGGTTAATTGTATAAAATAGAAAATTTGGATATTTACTTGAACGTTGGGATTACTATTTTTTATGTAATCATGAAACAATAATAGCAAAATGTTCAGCATTGTAATATATCTTCTTTTATTGCTGACTGTTTTATCTCATAATTGTATTAATAATCATTGTTATGTTAATAATATTGTGCTTAAAAAACAAAAAATCTCAATTGTCGGTCCTCCTATCTAATTTTATTATATTAAGACTACAAGCTTTTGTACATAATTTCATATTGAATCAATAAAATTTTATTATTATATAGTTTTATGTACACATTGAGAACAAAATTAATGAAACATTTTTCATTCATTTCTTTTATTATCTTCTACATTTCGATGAATTTTTCTATAAATATATATATATTTATATATTCGAAAGATATCATTTTATTATCTCTGATATATTCTAAAGATAATAGCAAATAACTTTTTGCATAAAATAAACACACCTTTTACGAAGCATTAATAAATTAAAATTAAATTTTTGTTTTTAATTATTCAGAAATAATTCACATAAATTTGGAAACGTTAGTCTCAATTCTAATGTTAGTTGAAGTTGTTAGTTTAAATTTTAGTTTTTGATACAACCGTAGCATGAAAATAACATAACATAATATCATAATTTATAATTATCTATACATATATATTTAATTTAATAAAAAGATAAGAACGAAATAATTAGATAGTTAATTTATTTATCTTTGGATAATACATCTTTTTGCTTCCTACGCATGGCAACTATTTAAATATACTATTAATATATAGTAATAAGCATACTTCTACAAAATAGCTTAACTTTTAACTGGAAATAGTTAATCACAACTTTCATTTAATTCACTTTCGTTTTCTGGAAAAGAATAAATTGCAAATCTAATAATATAAAAGATATATTATCATAAATTTGTATTAATTATTACTATCGTTTGAATAAAAATGTATCTAATTATCAGACGGATATACATTGTACAATATATAATTGTTATTTAACTTTTAAACGAATGGCAACTCTAATATCAATGCGTACACTTTCTTTAAATTAGTCACAATCATATGTTTGTTTTGTTGTTATTGTTTTAAGCTATTCTACGTTTAATATGTTATTTCTAATTACATATTTCAGTCCATTGTTAACATTCAATGGTTTACGTCTACCTTAATGTATATATAAGAACGATTATAATCATTATAATATGGAATACTCGATTAAATTCAAACTGCATTCATCTAAAAATTAGTGTATTCCTTTTCTTCTATTATATTCAATACTGCACGCGCATAAATTTGTACTAATCTTGACACGAGGTTGGTGATGGTCGTTAAATGGTGATTTAATTACAATGATTCAATGTCATATTATTTCTATTAATTGGAGCAACATGAAAGACCAAAAATATAATATTCTAATTAATATTAGTTGCTGTTGTTTTAAATGCACGGTTATTTAAAATTATCATTTTCGATTGTACATATATACAAAATTATTATCACGAAAATGTTATCTAATTTATAATAATAGACATTGCACTGCATATATATGTATATATATATATATATAAATGAAATACATAAATACGAATATATAAATCACACATATATAATAAGTATAAAAAAAATAAGCATGTAAAGAATTATCAAATGATAATGATGTTATAATCATTCTTAATAGAATTTAGATATAAGTTAAAAAACAACTTAATCAGTAATATACTGAAATTGAGAAATTATAAAAAAGAATCTAATCTCTTTGTTATATTTATTTACAAACGATGACATAGAGAATTATCTATGATATAAAATTGGATTACTAAAGATTTCTTTTTATTCTTCTTCTTCTTTGTTTTTATTTATTTATTTGTTTTCTCTTCTATCACAGGACGGCATGCACTTAAAACGTGTTTTGAATGCACTTTCTTCTTCCGATGATGTATCGCTGTCATTTTTATTCTCTCCTTCATCATCTTCGTCTTCGTCTTCATCTTGTTCCAATAGCTGCTTTCGTGCTAATTGTACAGCATGCCATTCACGGTAATGACCTTTTCTTTTTGCTTCAAATGCTTTTCTCTTTTCTATAAATAATAATAAAATCCTTTTATATTAAATTAGTTCTACATTCTTAAAATTGTAGAATTTCGTTTATAATTTTTACTAAGTTATTTTTAAAAAAATTCGAATTGTTTTACCTCTTTCTTCTGGTGTTTCTTCTTCTTCGTCCTCATCCTCGCTTGGTTCATCAAAAATTTTTGGCTTAGTACCTTCAGCTAATCTAAATGCAAATAAATAATTTTTTAACAATTTCTAAATTATAAATATATATAAACTTCATTAATTATATATCTTAAATCAATAAGAAATTAAAAATGAAAATATTAAATAATTTCAATCCAAATGATACACATTTATTTATACAGCTGAGAACTTACTTAGTCGCAATCGCAACAGTATCTATTTCATCTAATTCATGTTCATTACCGAGGCCTTCATAACTATATGGGGTTTTAGGTTCATCTATTTTCATATGGCCATAATCTTTATCGGGTGGATGAAGAGTGGCGATAATGTTCATTTCATCCCATTTTGTTTCTTTACTTGGTCTATAAAAAGAAAATAATTAAATAACATATTATTTTGCTATAAAAAAATATATATATATATAAATTATTTCCTGTTATATAGACAAATTAAAAATATCATATTTGTATGTTGTGTTTTCAATCATTATTAATTACGTATAATTGCATTAATAGAAAAAGGTACAAATTTACATAACAATAGTGCACTCTTAAATGAACTATTGTGATAGTTATGGCATGTAATTTCAATGATTTTCATTTAAAAAGGGTGTACGTAAGAACTGCTAACAGAGTATACGAAGTGAGTCATGTTTATGTCGTCAACATTATTTTTAATACTTAATTAAATAAATATTAACTCATTCATTTGAATTTGAAATTGAAATAAAAGAACAATAATCGGTTTTAACGTGTTTTAATAGAATATAAAGTTGTATTATTCATTTAATAAATCCTTCCTAGAAAACTTGAAGTAAAATTATCGTTTTAATTTAACAAAAAAGTGATCTGATATTAAATGTATAATAATATATAATATAATAAATGATTACCTAGGCGCTTCTGGATTATCGAAACTGCTGGAAGTTTTCAAGATTCCTTTAGAAGGCCGTTTCGACAGATTTTCTGCCATTATTTAGACAATAGAAATAATAATCACTCAAGATATTTTTCTTATTATCAGCATAGTTACTTTAAAATTTGATTCGAACCGAATAACCTAACACTCGGTACATACCGCAAATCTTCTACAGAGGACACAAACACTACTCTCACTTTTCCTACCTTTTGTCTATCTCATTCTATCTAACATTAAAAATCTAGTTTTGCGCAGCAAGTGTTTTTAATCCTATAAAATCTCAACCAATCACTGTTCAGATATATTTAAACCAATAAGAATGAACCAATAGAAATTATTCTTAAAGCTAGTTATACTCCAAGATCGTTTATTTATTAAATAATGATCTTTTTTTATCTACCTTTGAGATAAAAAAGTTCATATATAAATATATATATATATATATATATATATATATAAAAATATGTAATTCCATTGTGCATTTCAATCAATAATTATTTTATCTCAAAAAATATTGAACCGTTTTCAAATGAGATTTAAGGTTTAGCTAATTTAATACACAAAGGATAATAGAATTCTTTGATTATGTAATATATTATCAAGATTATATTACACGAGGTGTTAACATTTTCCCTTTTAGAAAAAAACAAATATATGACAAAGGAGATATACTTGTAATATCCTTGTTGATGAATCATTATGTTTTCTTTTCTCGTTTAAAATGTGCAATTGTATGCATGTATCTATTCATGCATATAAAAATATGCATTTAAGCGAATATGGTAAACAATATAAATATAGGAATACAAAAAATATTTCTATTCTATTACAGAGAATAAAAGAATTTTATTACAGGTTGTTTTTTCTCGGTGACTGGTCACTTTGACTGCATAAATAAGGTACATCGTTCCTGTTTGATTATGATTAAAAAAAAATATTATGTACAGTTGAACCAATACTATGTACAATAACAAAGAACAAACAGTCTTTAACAAAAAAATGTAGAGACAGTATCATATTAGAAAAGCTGAGTACACAAAATTATCGATTCTGCGATTCTCTTAAGAATATTGATTTTCTACCTGTAATTATTATAACATAGCGATTATATTTATTCACATTAATCAATAAATTAACAATAGAGTGTTCCTTAGCACATTTTCCACAAAAAAAAAACAAAATGAAGCTGTCCTAATGTAAAAGCATAATTTCTTTTTTTTCTCTCTCCTTCTCTCTCTCTTTCTCTCTCTCTCGATTTCTCTCTAACAATCTTCTGTACATAAGTATAAACATAAGTGTAAAAAAAAGATTCATTTATATTAAAAATCATCAAGGCCACCATCAGGTACTCCAGCTTTGACTTTCTTTAACACTTCATTGACAAAATCTGTTGAATGGTTTGCTATGCGTATCTCTGTAATAATAGTAGAATATCAAAACGATATTTGGATATGATTATTTTAATATTAATAATTATCTTGTTATTTTCTACTAACTGGTGGCCAATTTGCAAAATTTTTCCATTTGTCTTGTTAATTCTTCCTGATTTTCAGGATTAGGTTCCGTTAGTTTAGCTGCTAATGTTTGTTTTGCTTGTGAGATGCCTTGGATTAATCGTCCTGTGATGAAAAAGAACAAAATTTTATCGTTAAACAAATCATAAACATTTGATATAAATCATAATTAAATCTTTTTACTCAACTGTGCTCTTGTTCAAGACCATGTAATTTTATTTTGTTAGCTTCATGTTGCGCTTTTTTCTTAAGACGACACGCACGAGAAGCTAATTTATTTTTTTCTTTTCGTGTTTTAGGCCTCGCTGGGAAAGGAAGTTCAGAGACAGGGGTCATAACTTTAATAACGCGTGTAAGCTTATCTAATTCTTTTCCAATGCTATGAAGTTTTCTTGGATTTGGAGTAAGATCGTTGCCATCTCCTTTACGTGCCTTACCACTGTGTTTGATACCTCTTAGGGCACAATGTGGACTGAACACAGGGTCTGTAGCTTCGTTTAATACGTGAGGATCTTCTAGTCGTGATCTTGCAACTAAACGCTGACCTTTGGGACCCTTAGCTTGAACGTTATACTGCCAAAAAAATCTTTCCTTTTTACTGTGTTTACCCTCCCTTCCTATGTCCGCCGAGTCGCCTAAGCTTTGGTCTTCTCCATCGCTACCACCGGTATCTGTAAAAGAAATATCGTTATATTTCTTAAAAAATGATAGATAACATTTATTTTCCTTTATTTTATTTTGGTATAACACGATACGTCTTTTAATATATTTTTAAATACCATTATCGCTGCTGTAATCGTCATAATGGTCACTGTCGTCATCGCTATCTTCGTATCCTTCATCGTGACTAAGGGGATCTAAATAACCAAGTGGATCTGGACTAAGAGCACCACCAGTGCTTAAACTACTCGTAGATCCTGCTTCAACTAAACTAAGACTGCCAGTGCTTAAAAGATGTGGTCGTGGTTCTCTGTGAGCCCAAATTTGTTCCAAACCCATGGATTGTGTCGGTGCAGACATAGAGAGCCTCGAAACCTTAGGTTTACTACCCGTAACAGATGCTGTATCAGCTGGACTAGTTACTGGATTATTTAATGAATTTTCATTTCGTTTCATTAATAATTCATGGAGAGCAGATGGTCCACTTGATTTTGTTACAGCAAGAGGAGAAGTAGAAGAACTTGCGGTAGAACTACCTAAAAAGTATTGGCAAATAATATTAATTAGAAAAAATTAATAGCGACTGTAAATCAAATTTAATGAAAAAAGTAATAATCTATAAGAACCTGCGACATTGCTACTTCCTAGACTGATAAAAATAGGAGAACTGGCACCATCCATATTATTTGTTATATTAATATCTCTATTTAATAGAAATCCAGTAGTATTTGTATGTGCTGGTGAACTTCGGTATGCGGTACCAGTTTGTGGAAAGCTACTGGATGCAAATTCAGGTCCATTGCTATTAAACAAAGAATTGCCAGAAGCGACATTGGATCCAATCCTTAATGGTTGAATATATTCTTCTGGCAATAATAAATCATCAAAATTTAAATCTCCTAGAAGCGTATCGTCATTAGCATTTAGTTCAGCAAGTGTAGGTCCATTTATGAGGTCAGATTTGTCCACTTGAAATATATCATCGTCATCCATTTTACAAGATATTTCCAATTCTGGATCCATTTGGAAGGGAGATTCGACATTTTCTGGCCTATTACTCCAAATAGAAGTTTGAAGCGGTGAAGGTGAAAATTGGTCGTAGATACCTCTAGTTCCTCTATGTCCTCCAGGTATTGGAACGGAGGCAGATGACGGACCCATTTCTTGCGGAGACTCATGTTTCACTATACTATCCATTGTGTTATCTTTAATATCCAATAAAAGTTCTGGATAACAAACGTCTTCCATTCGCGAAACCATATATATATTCACTGTGTCAACATAACGTATTGTATTTGTAAAAATTTTTAATTCTTGAAATATATGTATATTTTATTATTATTTATTATTATATTTATAAATCTATATATATAAAGATATATATATATATCTACATGTATATATATGTAAATATAATATAAACAATATATACCTATATTATTCGAGCCTGCAGTATAGTTTATTTATATACACACAGTAGAGACAATGGATACTAGTTCTTTCACATTTGAGTTAAATGAATTTTTAAAAAATTCTTGATTATTCTAAACAACTCCCTCTGCAAATGTCACTTATTTGATCGATATTTTAGGGGTAGGAAAAAGAAAATGAAAAAAAACTTGTCGCATAACATCTGTAGAGAGAAAAATAAAAAAACAAACAAACAATATTAGATAAAATTAAATTAGTATAAAAAGCGCATGTCTAACAAGACACGCGTGGTCGGGGGACGCGCGTATTAATCACTGCTTTATATGATGTCAATATTCAATCTTAGAATTAATCTAAAACACTTAATTGTCAATATTATTTAACATCGGGTATATAATAATACCGAACACTAGTTTGCACAGTCTATTAAACAGTCTGGATAAATGCCTGCGTGAAAGGTTTACATACTGGACCATCTACTTTTGCGATATCCATGTACGATGACCAAGACTTTCGTCAGCAAGTATTTTCTATAACCGACAACATCGCATGTCCATCGAAAGATTATTTCCTTTTACTAATGAAATATCGATCCTTGTTGTTAATCAATCGCCAGATGATATCGAAAGAATTCAATTAAACTTCTTCTGACACCTGATACGCCGAATCACACACTTGAAGAAAGATTTTACCTTCACTTATTTCTTTAAGAAGAGACAAGGGTTTGTTATTGTTTTGCTGTGAGAATCGTGAGCTAAATATTACTGAGGTTTGCATAAATGAGAAAAGGTCACATGATATGTAAACGGATAATCGAAATATTGTTGGTCAATCCAAAGACTAACCAGCGTTTATTCTTTAGGGAATTTATCATTATTTTATATTGTTCCATGTTATTCGCCAATCGGTGAATATGAAGTTTGTTTCATCTTGTGAATTCTCTTATATCACGTTTCTTATTGGTGAAATGCAATCGATCGTATGACAAGTTGCGGTGATTTCGTAGCAGAATTCTTTTGTTTTTTTCTTTTTAGCAAATTTATTTACGTAACACTACTTTTGTCTAGTTTTGATACCATAATATATTATTTCGATAAGTATTTGTCGTTTCTTATTCGTCGAATTTGTTATCGTCATCAATTAGCACACTGATCGATTAATTTACAAACTCATATTATTATGTAGAAAACGAATTTAATCATATTTAATCATTATTGTATTTAATTTTGATATTAATTTGCTTCGAAATTCAAAAATTGAAATTCTTATTTATGGAGATACATCGATCCATTGACCAATCGCGTTGCAGCTGTCGACCAATTATATTGAAGCTATAAACTGAAACGATTTCGCGCGGGATATTAATTTTCTGTCAGTGAAATTTTAATATAGCTAGTGGTGTACCGTTGTTGACTGTACGTTATTTGAAATTTTGAAATATAATTTTTTGTATGGTACATATTAGCATAAAAACTAAGTGTTACATGAATTATTTTTAATATTGTTATTGCAAAAAATTGAAATATGCAACGTCGATTTACTGGTGACGACGATGGAGAAGAATTTGAGCCAAGAATTACACCTAAACCTGCAACGAAAGTTGAGGTACAAACATTTTCTTAGTGTTATTTTAAACATTTTTAAAAATTTGATCATAAATAAATGGGTAAAACATGTCATATGTAGAATTTTGCAGTTTCATCAGTACCAGAAGTATCACTTATTTTGGATAAACCTATGGAGAATAGAAGTGCGAAACCTGTTGTCGCTGCTTCTCCTTCGTTCGACAAACATGCCTCATATGCTGCTTGGAGACAACACAATTTTTCTAAGACTTCCAATTACAGAGTCGATGAGATGAATAACTCGCACAAAGCTCAACATGATTACTCCTATAATCCTGTAACTTCTGTACAAAGGAATAGTGATTCATGTGATAATGGTAATAAAATCTTAAAAAGAGATGTGCATACTTACAAAAGAGAACAGGATCATTCAAGACCACGTACACCGCATAATTATTCACTTAATACTAAGTCTGCAACATCACATAATCGTAGTAAAGATTATCCAGACTATAATGAGAGGACAAGACTTCAAAATAATCCTAAACAAGATACGAATGCTTATTACGATAATCGTAATCATAACAAAAGTATGCCATCGTACTCTTCTACAAGTAAACAAGATTTAGTTCTTCAAAATTGTATGCAAGCGCAAGTCAATGTAAATAATACGGAAAGCCATCCGCATGCACATAATTTAACTACTCCTAATGTTTTTCCTAATAATCAATTTCCACCGATGTCGCATCCAGGATATCCATATCCATACTTTGACATGACTACGTATCCTTTCTCACCACCTTTTTATCCAATGCATCATCATAATAATACGGAAAATCAAGAAACAATTAAAAATTTATTGCAATTGGTGAATGCACAAAGTGAACAGATTCAATCTTTGCAATCACAAGTAGATAATCTTTTAAAAATGCAGAAAGATCTTTTAATGGACAAAAAGAAGTGCGTCTGTTCGTCTCAAACTGTACAACAAAATGGATATATTCATGCAGAATCTATAGATGCTTCCAATTATCAAACGACACAAAATCAAAAAGTTAAAAGGAATGCTTGTCAAAGTACCAATGTTATAGAAAGAAACATAGAAAGTAGTAAAGATATTAGAATTAGGAATCAACCAGAACTTCTTTTATCCGAACAACATGCAGAGAAAGGTGTAATGGAACAGCAAGTATCTATCGGTGTGATGACAAGTTTTGAATTTACTGTTCAAAATAATCCTATCGTAGTAGACTACGAAGATCATCAAAAGGAGGAATTACAACAAAATGACCCTGTTAACAGACAAAATAATAAACATTTACAGGAGACTTGTGAAACTCTAAAGAGAAATTGTTTTACGAGACTTCCTGTCGGACAATTAGAAAATATAGTAGAAGATTCAGAAAGTTATTTATCTTCTAGTCAACCACATAGTAGTAATTATAATATAAGTTGTTCCATGAAAGATCAACAGGATAAACGAACCCATGTAGATAATCAAAATGCACGAAGTGTTCCTATAGAAAAATTAGATAGATTTTCTCAACCGAATAAAGATGTATATCAAAATTCAAATAAATTGCCTATACAAAAGCAACAATATTCATCGATGGATGATGTAAAACAAAGAACAAAAAAGGAAGATATGCAAAGACTTACTAATAAAGATGCGATATTATCTAATTATAATTACGAGCAATGCACGACAAATGATATACTTAATAATTCAAAAAAATACACAGAAACAAAGAACGAAAACAGATGTGACAAATCTGATGGTTTTGCTAAAACACATAGGCGTGTAGAAGATAGTTTGGTACTAAATAGCGGCGATTTTAAAATAAATGAATTACCTCCCATAACGCCTGAACCGAGTATTCATGTCGACATGCAAGAATATTCTAGCGACGAGGAGAGTGATAAGATTAAACGAACATCTAAAGTTGGATGGACTTTTTATAATAAAGTTTTAGGTCAAGTTAATCAAATTTTGCAGAATTCGTCCACCGTAGATCCTTCCGATCCAAAGGATGTAAAAACAAGGCACAACGTAGAACAGGATGAAATTGAAAATCAAGCAATATTAGATAACGTTAAAGTTGCCACTTTAGAACAATTACGAAAACTTGGTATTAGCTTAGTAGACAAACCTGAATCAATGGAAAAAATTAATACAAGAAAGTATGCATTCTTCTATGACATTTTATAGATTTACTTAAAGAATAAGATATCCATTTTTAATGTATTCTATTATATAATTATTATTTACGTATTTTATATACGCTATATGTTATTATATAATATTCTTTTTGTAGAGTAGAATTTGATTCATCATTTTATCCACGATTGGATTTTCAACCGAATATAACTCGTGCTACAAGTGGTATAACTGAAAGAAATACAAGTATGCACATGGAAGCATTAGCTTTAAAATATTTAAGTAATGAGCAACTTGCTGAATTAACAACACAAAAGCAGGGATCTGCATCTTTGAAACAAGTTATGTTAAGTAATATGCAAGGGACTAATTTATCATTTGCTACAATGCGTTATTTAGAAAGATATCAGTTGCTTCCAGGAAAAAATAATTTACAAGTTGAAGGTAAAAGATTTATATTATTTTCAAATATCATTATAAACATTTTAGCAATGCTGAAAAATTATGATGAGAATAACTGAAAATAAATTTGCAGATGATAATCTGATGTGCCTGGAAGGATCCCTAAAAACGGATCTGAAAACACCAAACATTAAACATAATCCAGCAACGCAACAATATCCATATGCACAAGTACCTCGAACTAGTTGTCCCAGTAGAATACTAGATATATCGACATTAAAGCAAATGCCTAAGCTTTTATAAATATCTAAATGAATATAAACTTATTAAATTTGTATTTAATAAGTAATTTCCAAATATATATTTTTATATGAACTTATGTTCCTATCGCTTGGTGCAGAATAATTTTAATATTATTTTTATATATATGTACAAATCTATGCATAAGTAGTAATAATAATAATAATAATAATAATATTTTATATTAGAACATAAGCAATTATTAGGATATCAATGTTATTGAAATTAATGATTTTATTATACCGACTTAAAAAAAGAAAATGTAATAATTAAACGAATTTTTTATACTTTAACGAGAAATATATTGTTTTAAATTAATGAATTTTGGAAAGATGTGAATCTATTGTTCTTTATTTTGTAGGAAAAATAAGAGAACATCGATCGAGTATTCTTCGATCGAGATCGAATTTAACTATTCACGTAATAGACGAACA
This sequence comes from Polistes canadensis, assembly GCF_001313835.1. Lineage (NCBI taxonomy): Eukaryota > Metazoa > Arthropoda > Insecta > Hymenoptera > Vespidae > Polistes > Polistes canadensis. The sequence goes on along the minus strand of NW_014569566.1, from coordinate 797,804 downwards.
AATTTTTATCTAGGTGTATAAAAGACAAAAATTACGAATATTCCTGATGGAAAACAAGCATACTTCCTCGTCAGAAATACAAACGGACAGATCCTTCAGTAGCAAAACTTCTGTTAATGATTTCGAGAATAGAAACGAAAGTTCAGAGGATTATGAAAATGAACAAGATCAGAAAGTTCGAGACGAACTTAATTTAACTTTGGATCTTCCAAATGTAGAAACTACTGAGAATGGTGATATTTTGTATGATAATACGTTTGAAAAATTATCAGCTGTATTAGAACCAGAGAATTTGCCATCAACAAATACAAATTATGAAGAATTTGAGAACAATGAAATTGAAGAATCCGAATATATAAAGTACTTATTATGAAAGAATTTCCTTTCAAATGCTGTTATATGATAAATGATTGTTGATATCTTGTTAGTTATTTCTATATTTCTATTCTCAGTCATGTCCTTCGAGAGCGTATTAATTCATTAAACGAATTGATGGTGTATTTAAGAGAGGAATTAAAAAAAGAAGCTACTCTCTGGAGAAAAGAAAGGGAAGAGTTTCAAAGGTTACGAGAACAAAGTGATATTTTAGCATTAGAAGAAGCTAATGCGGCTGCACGTGCAGCTGCATCTGCATACGCAGCAGAATCACCTCTTTCTAATGACATAGGTAATATCATTCTATAATGAATATTATTATGGTATATAAAGTCTATGATTTTTGTAGACTGTATCATAGATATAACATCGGAGCAAGCGTTAACAGAACTTACAATATTAGAATATGAGAAGAAGCTTGCGAAATATCAGGATGCTTTAGCATTAGCTCAAGCAGAAAAACGTTATAACATGCATCGTCAAGTGGTTGCCAAAGCTTACGAACGAAGATTGGCAGAAATCGAACAACTGTGTAACGAAGAGTTGAAAAAGATTCAACAAAATGCAAGTAATTTGCAACCGCTTAGAGAAATGATGTCGCAATGGCATACGGTTAACAGAAATCATGGGGATATGCCACAAGAATACAATTTCAACATAACGGAGAGCAAAACTAATACAGATTGTGCGATAAGAGAATATTCTAACTTCGAAGAAGCAAATTTGATGCCACAGATTTTAGTGACTAGATTTAACAGCAATGATCTTTCCAAAGGCGATGAATTTTAGCCAAATATTAATATTGTAAATCAAGTTTATAAGATCAAGTAGATACGATATTAGGATAATGACAAGCTTCTACAAGAGACTATCATTTTTATCATATAATTATAATAAAATTTAAAGTACTTTTAATATATATATATCAACAGCTTGGTCTCATTGAAAAAACTAAAGTTAAGCAACGATGGGAATGGTTAATACTTGAATAGAGGGCAAATCAGGGTATCTATGAAAGGGGTAGGTTTTGTCAGGAGATATTGTAAAAAGTCTCCTTTCAACTCATAGAAGGGAAAAGTAATAAAAACATATAAACATACAGGAAAAAAAAGGTATACATATATATATATAAAAAGACAAAGTAATCATTGTAATAATTAAAGAATATAAATAACCCAGTAGAGATAAATCATAATCGACGATTACTTATTGAACGAGTACAGTTTCATATTCGATATTGATCTCCGTTCAGAATAAATAAGCCATTAAATAATTAAACGTTACTCTCAATTGGTTCTTACGGAAAATGAGAACGTGCGTTAATACGTCTGTGGGTTTCTTGCGGTTTGCGATCGAACCACATTGATAAAATTAGTGAGTCGCGGAACGTCACTGAATTAGAAGCAACGTTTCATACATAAACTTCTTTTTCATATAAAGAAGGCGTTGAAGGAGGAGGAGGAGGAGGAAGAGAAGGAAAAGAAAAAACGACAGCATTAACGACGTTTGAAACGTGCATTGAAAAAGATATTGAAGTAGGGGAAAAGGAAAGGTATACAAAGAAGAGAAGGGAGTTAGGGAGGGGATGAAAGAAAGAGAGGGGTAAGTGTTCGTAGGAAAATATCGGTGGGGACTAGTCTAGCTCGAAAGTCTTTCCAAGTTGGCCGGCTCGACTCACTACTGTTTTCACTATGGCGTGTATAGGGTCGAGTCGGCTCTGTGCTCGTGCGGAAAAACTGTGCCAGTTCGGACATCTCTCTCAAATAAGAAAGAAACTTTCAACGACGTTTACCAAATCACGAGCGGAAATCGAACGCGTTTTAACTACAAACGTACAACAATGTCAAGTAAGTTTTCTTATTCGTTTTTTATTTTAAAGAGTCACGTTTCGAGTATCTATCATATCAATCAACAATAACTTTTAGAGTGCGTTAATTAAATATTTTCTAAGAATTTGTAAGTTATAGCATTCAATTCTAATTTACAATTGATAAAGTCGTTGTCGTTGGTTTCATTCAGTTTTAGGGAAATTTTTCACGTCGTTTAAACATAACCTAAACCGGTCAAGCATTTAATTAAACAATAGAGTGTATCATCGATTACGCGTTTTTATAGCTTTGGAATCAATTAGATTTTGATCGTAATATTTTAGAAAGATGATTCAAGAAAGTTGAAAATTTTTTCAAAAGAAAGTCATTGAAAAGTCATTGAAAAGTTATTGAAATTTTGAAAGATTACATAAAACATTCTTATTTTAAAGATCATCCAGATAAGTGTTGCAATTATAAACCTTCGTCTCGTGTTCTTTTATCAAACTTATGTAATACACTGACAGCGCTTTATTTAAAATCGTTTAAAGATTATTAGATTTTGTATAAAAGTTTCTCTTTTAATGAATAATTTATTTCCATAAACATATCGCTTAATAATGATGTAGTATTGATTTATCGTATGCAATCCGACAAAGTTTTTAAATCATAACAAAATTTTATTTATGTTCGATTAGATGTTTCCTATAAAAAAAAAATTACGAATTTTGCGCCTTTTTCCTTGACGTCGGAACAGCTGTGTTAGCAGACGACGCGACGCGCGCAACTACGTGATTCTAACGTTCGTCTCGTAAAAATTATTTCCAATAATGTTTTTTCTCCTCGTATCTAAAAAATAAAAAGACGAATACGTAAATTAAACGAGGATAATTTAACATAGAAAGTAAATCCTTTCTCGTAAATATCTTACGTTTAATTAAGTTTTACGAATATGAAGCACTTGTTTGACTAAAAGAGCGACAAGCTTAAAGTGACGCATGCGCATTAGACTTCTTTCAACTTTCGAATTCAAATAGTCGTATGGCGCGACGCGACACATCAGGATTGCGAACATATATAATATAATAGTCAATAATTTTGTAATTTTTCGTATATTATCTTGCGAAAGTGATATATCATTAAATAACACTTTCTAAATTGAAAGTATTTATGTATTCGATCGATTAAAAATTTGATTATTAAAAATTAAAAAAAAAAAGATAATTAAACGGGAAAGATAATATAATAAATTTTGGACGAAAAGAAAGAGAAAGCCAATATAATATAGGCGCATAAAAACAGGTATATTTTATAATTTAACTGATTTGGCATCGGTGATGTTATGCGTCTATGAGACATTACTTTCAGGTTCGAATGTTAAATATGCTGGTAAACTTTCTCGTACAAAAGTCGAAAGAGTTAGGATTTTGAAATTCTTCGGATGACTTTAAATGACACGCCTTGCTTAGCCATAGATCGGTCGACTAGCTTGTTCGTATTACGTAAGCTTTGAGCAAATGTTCATTCCCTTTTGCTATCTAGAAATATTCTTTGGGCTTTTAACGTAGTGGTCAATATTATCCAATTGGTAAAGGAGAAAGAACCGATTCTCAGGACGGACAGACGAAATTTGTCGAGATCTTTCTTCTCATAAGTAGGTTAACCCATTTATGAAATATCTCTGACGCATGTGGCGTATCTTCCTTCACTTTCTCGTGCTCATTCAATTATACGACGTATATTTTTTATAGTTTTCTTTTTTTTTTGTCTCCTACATTATTTTATTTTATAGTTTTCTGTGATAATAAAATCAAATCATAAAAAAAACCTGCTAAGCTATTTGTATAATATCGTTCGATTCGATTTTTAAAATTCTTCCTTATAGAATAAATTTATTTGAGAATTCTTAATCTAAAAATTTTATGACTTTTTCAGGTATTTCCTATTGTATCTTTATTATGCAATAAATTAAAAAATTTCATTAAGTATTTACGATATTCTATATGCAACATTTTATCTCATTTATTTCTTTTAAATACAAATGATCGTTTTGTTGCAGACTCGAATCGATTTGTCTGAATCGTTTTTGAGTTGAAGATTATTAAAAAATGATTATTATAGTCATTAATCTGTCGTTATTTATGATCACACCGAGAATAGAAGTGATTATAATTTTTTTATTTTGTTCTTTAACTCAGACCATTCTTTTATTTCGTAAGATTTAGCACGAATAATAAGTCCTGAATATTTCCATATTTCCAGCAAAAGAAGATGATAAAAAAAAAGAAGAGAAGAATATTAAAAAGTACGCAAGGCATTTTCTGTTTCAAAATATCCCGTGATTATAATTGTATTCTTTTATTATCGTTTAGATTAAACAATTCCTTTGATGTAATAACACGTAAGATTCTCATAAGTATTATAAGAAACAATACGAAATAATTATTATCTCGCACGTTTAAAGTGCGTCATGCTAACTCGTTGCATTGAAAGTGGATTATAAAAACGTATTACAAAGTATAACACATCGGTAATCATTTATTATACTTTTTATATCATTTAATATAATTTTTATATACACTAATTAGGTTATATATTACATAAACGCATTACAAAGTATAAAACATCGGTATCATTTATTATACTTTTTATATCATTTAATATAATTTTTATAGACACTAATTAGGTTATATATTACAAAGTTCTAAAACTTAACAGATGACCTAACGTCCGGTTTTAAAATTCTAATAGCTTGCAAAATATTCTTAAATTATAGAAACACAATAGTGTTTATGCATTAGAATTAAATTAAATAAATAAGATATCGAAGAAATAATGAAAAATAATGTAAAATAATTATATTCAATTATTAATCTAACAGTTTTTAGTTTCTTTTTTCATGGTCAATATGTAAAAGTTGTTTTTTTTTACGTCAAATTCGTTTTAGTTTAAAATAAATGAAGAAATATTTTTTTCGGTAATGTTCAAAACTCTCGTATATACGTTTCTTTTTTTTTTTTTTTTCTTTCTCCCATATCGTGCAAGCTTCCGTTTTAGGATAACGTTAGATCATGATTAATTAGAAATATGGTAGAAGAGTTCGTGATTTATGGCAAATATTATTTCAGCACATTAAAACGGCTTCTCCATTTACGAAGTAACAGATGAATCATCATTGTCACACAAGTGCGTCAAACTGAACGTTACCTGCATGAATGAACAGAAAACCCATGGAATCTATACCTACTTATGTAAGGATAGATTCGATTTAGTTCGAGATAGGATATTTCACGTGCGTTAAATGCAAAACGGTGCTACAATACGTGATTGTAATCTTTTTTCATGATTTTCTTTTTTTAATTCAAGAGACTAGATCCGTTCGTCTTTATTTTGGGAATTTTTATTATTGCATTATTCATCGTATCAAAGTGTAAGAATATTTTACAAGTATAATATAATATAATCAATAATATTAATGATCCGTATTCGTGATATTTGAAGTCTAGGTGTTTATACTTAAATTAAAAATACAAAAATAAATATTAGAAACACAATTGTTAATATAAAAATAATTATAGTGTCCGAATAAATTTTTCTACTTTTTATTTTTATCCTTTGAAAAAATTTAAATCCATATAATATTTTTTCATCCCCCTTTTCTTTTCGCATAAATGAGTGATTTGAAATGTTTCGATCCCCTTATCGTGTAGGAGCACAATTCTATTTTCTTCTTTTTTTTTCGTTCAAACTTACATTTATTTATAGATCATTCTTTATATTCTATTTACGAATAAATTATCTAATTAATTCGTCCCGTTCGTACAAGGGGTTTTCCCACCAGTTTCTTCCGTCATTTTTTTTTTTTTTTTTTAATGCAAGTCAATTCGCGTGCATTTTGATTAAGCCATACACACATACATACATAGCTACACACATATTTATGGGTGTGTGTCGAAGGAGACATCGCAGCACGCATATTCGATCGTTATACGAATACTTATGTATAGATATTTGCTCCTTAATCTCTCATTGTAAATCCTGTCGCGAAAAAATTCTTCGAAGATTCGTGTTTGATCGTCAAGTTCCAAGGATTATTTCTTCTTTCCACCTTCCTCTTTATCTTTATCTTCCCTGAGGTAGTTCTCAATCATCTTTCGATTTAACTTGAGAATTCTCATGAATGAAGTTAAACAATATCTGCATCGATATATCGTCCTTGGAAAAAAGAAAAAGAAAAGAAGAATAAAAAAGCAATGAACAAATCCTAGAAGTTATTCGCTTCGTTGATATAATCTTCACGAAGTTGAGGATAATTTATTTATCATCATCTTCGTACCCCCCTTCTCTATATGTAAACAGGATATAATTATTCAAATGAACTCATAGATATTTTCTATTTATAAAACTAAATCTTATTGTTTTTTGATCTATTCAAAACGATGAAGTAGTTTTATTAACGATCGAATTAATTAAAAAAAAAAAAAGAACAAATAAATTAAATTAAAAAAAATTAATAAAAAATACATACGAACTTTTTGAAAAGTTTCGAAACACGACATGGAAATAATTTTAGCTATCACATTTTTTTTTCAAATCGATACTCAACATTTTTTTTTAACCCTATCTCGTGTATTATAAAATAAATCAAATAAATGAATATACAAATTTTTAACGCAACTCAGTAACGTTATCGTAATTAGCGCGTATAAATCTAGTAAAAGTAAATGATAAGATTTGAAACAAATAAGAAAATAATAATAATAATAATAATTGTTCGTTAACTATCAGACAAAACAAAATGGTCAAAGTTTCACTTGATGAACGAGAGTAACGTTCAGAGTGCCCTCGATACCCAAATGTGAGTCGCAGTAAAAGTTGAACACGATTATATAGCTCTTTATGTGCGTAGGTTTGTTTTTTATTTATGTATGTGTTAGTTAGGTATGTATTACACACACATAAATACTTTTACATATCAATTGATCGAATCAAACAATTCGTTGTATTTAACAAACCAAAAAATAATTCTTTTCTCTTATTTTAACTTCCAAGTTTATTACTTTCTCTTCGAATTTTTTTCTTTTTACCTAAAATTATATAATGTTCCCTTTTTTTTTTTTTTTGTTTTTCTTAATACTACTAATCGTTAGAATCGTATTGATAATTAGCTTAAGGATTCCTTGACCGCGTAAAACGTTTATTTATTTTAAAAATATTCTCATGACTTTTCTTTACTTTCATTTTTTCTCGAAAGAGAAAGAAGAAGAAGAAGAAGAAGAGAAAACAAAAATTTCGCCTTGTTAAGGTCGTTCGAATTAACGTAACGTGTAAGTACTTACACATTCCACTTTCTCATATCGAAAAGATGCTATTAAATAGTCGTATCGAACACGTTTTAATCATTTTCCCTTTTCTCTTTGACAATCTTCTTTATTAAATATCTTTTCAAAAATTTCACCTGTATATATATATATATATATACACACACGAATATAATATAAAACGTAATCGCGTATAAATTATTGTAAAAGCGTGCATATATTGTTCATTCAAAGTTAAAGTACGTGCTTCCAAAAAAAAAAAACAAAAATCCACGTTTTATAATAAAATATTAAAAATAAGTAATTATACGTGTATAATCTCGAATATTATAGATTTTTTTATCCCCGTAAAATTTAATAACATTTGTTTTTACCGCGATCGGACATTAAAAACAAAAAAATTTATTTAACTTATGTGGCATGAATACATTGATACCAATTATCGTTTCATATAAATTCTTTCGTAAATAATATTCTCATTATTATATATGGGTCGTTAGTAATTAATTGGTTAAATATTTACATGTATCGTAATTAATATACAAAATGTATATACTCGATTGAAATTTTTACGCCCACCTTTTTAACAATAATTATTAGTTAAACTTAGAAGAGTTTCTCTAACGTGAGAACTGTTTTTTTTTTTTTTTTTGCAATCCTCCACCCACGTTCGCATCTTTGAATAAAACAAAAAAAAATATATGATATATATATTTTGTACAAAGGTATATATTATATACATACAGTTATATATATCTGTTGAAAGATGGAGTGAAAGTTTGATTAAGTCTCACGAAACTAACGGCCCCAACCGATTGGGTGGCGTTAAATAATTCTGAACGTGAGACGTTCATTCCGGCTTTTCTAGACGTTACATAAAATAACCTTTTTAATGCCGCAACTTTTACGCAACGTCGAAATTTGATAAAGAATCTCTCTTTCGAACAGAGAAAAAAAGAAAAAAGAAAAACAAAGGAAAAAAAAAATAAATAATAATAATAATAAAATATATGTATATATATATATTAGAAAATGTGAAAATCACTTTCACCCCCTTTGTTGAATAATCGAATAGTTTAATTTCCATTCGAATTGTAATTATCAGATTTTTTTTGTTTCTCTCTAAGTTAGATCACTTTGCCAAGATTTATAATATAATTTGTGCAAAATCACGTAAATTCCCCCCAAAAAAAAAGAAAAAAAAAACAAAAAAGTCACAGGCGATTTACACATTCTGTCTAATTTCGGTAGGTATTAAATAAGTATGAGAAGGTATTCGTAAAAAATGTATATTTCGAATTCGTAAAAGAGAGAGAATAAAAATATACAAAATATTTTTGTGAATTTATTTCCTTTTGGGCGGGGTGCGGAAGTGAAGGGAGAGGGAATGAAGATTACAATTTCGATGGTAAAAGGTATGGTTGTTTTTTCCACGATGATGACCAATTATCTAAAAATTCGCGATGACGCATTTATTTAAATAATTAATTGAAGTCCCAGTGTTTTAGGAATTCATATTAAGAGAAATCAAAGTTTGTTTGTCATTCCGAAACTCGTTCTATGTATTTTGTATCATACGTGCCAATGTTAAAATAAACTATTGTTATGATTCAGCTTTAAGGAGATATCTTATTGGTTGAAAAGAGAAAGATCATCGTAACTCTCTTCGAATTCCTTTCAAATGGCCGAGGCCGTTTATCTTTCGTGTTTCACTCTCTTTAATCACCGTTAGTAGTACTTTCTTCGGTGTTGTTTGACGTTGATCCCTTCCCGCTATGCGTATCCATGATTATCTCTTTTACTCCTACCACTTTTTTTTTTTTTTTTAATATTTCTATTCCTTTCTTTCTTTCTTTTTTGTTTGTTCGTTTGTTTTTTTTATTTTTTTTTAAAGGAACGTTTAATGATTATTTTATTAGGTGTACCCCTGATTGATCCCGTGGATTGAAATCAAATTCATTGCATTAAAATAGGCATCCCCCTTTTTTTAAAAAAAAATTAATTAAATTCATCAAAAGTAATGGTGGTGGTGGGGGACTATTTCGAAAAATATACCAAATGTATGTGATTATATAAATAAATATTAAATTTGTTAAAAAGGTATATATAACATATAATATATTGCTACTAAAAGGTCAATAAACTTTTCTTATTCTCAATATGGGAATGAACATATGTATACACATGTGTGTATATGTGTGTATACACGTTTAATATGAAAAGGGTAGGAACTATTCGAGGCCAAGGTTGAATTTATATATTCTGCAATTAACCAGTAGTATCTATTCACTTCCTTTCATTTGCTTAGACATACCAAACGGTAGGATGTCGAAAGTTTAGAACATACGTGACTCTTTGGAAAAGGTGGAAAGTAAACGTTACGTTTATTTTTCTCTTTTTTTTTTTAATTCCAAATACGATTTTTTAAAATAAAAATTCTATCATTGTTTATTTATATTTATATTTATATTTATATTTATATTTATATTTTTATATATATATTCAATTCTTATTATAATATATACTCGGGGGGAAAATAATATCAGATAATAATTCGTTGTGGGACAAATTTTGAAAATATTCGACAAAATTATAATATCGATAATATAATATTTTTCAAATCGATTGATTTTTTTTCTTTTTTATT
>NW_014569566.1:776346-782761 GCF_001313835.1 Polistes canadensis | reverse complement strand
ACGCGATAATAGAAGATTTTATATAATCCCGGATACAACATTAATTAGTTATAATTTTATTTTTTAATTAAAGAAATCTAATTAATGTTGCTTTCCAACAAGCAAACATTTTTCAAACTGTTTATAACTTATAAACAATAAGCCTAATGATCTGAAGTAACGTAAGCTTTTTCAAAACAAAAACGTAGAATGACGAGAATGATTTTTTATTAGTATGCAATTTTATGAACTTTGATCTGCGACAGTTAATTCAAAAACGTATTTATTCTCAATACAAAGACTAATTTAAACAAAATACTAAGCTTGGATTAATATGTAACAAAAAATGTGTGTGGAAAATTTTCAATAGTATCCTTAACGTCTTTTSATTCTACTGAAGAGTGTATACTTGATTACATACACTCGTACATCGTAAATGGCTCTTAATTTATGCTCTCCAATAATGTATGAACCCTATTCGACGATGTTCTTTTCATGACTCGTTGAAAAATCTTAATATTTATTTCAAACGAATGTTACAATAATGAGAGAATGTATGTGTGTGTGTATGTCTGATCTATGAAAATTGGAGATCATTAATTATTGGTATAAAGTGATTTTAAATCCTAATTATTACTGTCTCGCTTCAATGATCATAAGTTAAGCAAATATCCGGTTTAGTAGAGATACTTGAATGCATGCAGTGACACGATATGGCTGCTGACTGTACTATTAGTTCATAAGATTTATAATAATATTTTTCAAATCGATTGATTTTTTTTCTTTTTTATTTCAAATACGATTAAGATAACAATTCTATCGTTTATTGTATATATATATTCAATTCTTATTATAATATATACTCGAGGGAGAAATAATATCAGATAATAATTCGTTGTGGGAGAAATTTTGAAAATATTCGACAAAAATTACAATCGATAATATAATTTTTAATTGAATATATAATAATTAGACAAATCTATAAAGGCAAAGAGTTTTTGAAAGGAAACTAACGGTCGTTATCATTGGTAACGCGAGAAATGAATACGTTTTCAAGAAGATGAACAAAACGATAGAGGAGAGAGAGATGGTTAGTTGCAAAAGGCGAATGCACCGATGGTGCATCGGACTTGGATTATTCGTGAGAGAGCGACCTTGATTCGTCGAAACGTTCCGCTCATTAAATGTGAGCGAGTAAGTGAGCGCGAGTGAACGAACCAATGTAGTATATACTTACTTACTACTAACATACGAACGATTTCAAAATGTGGGTCGCTCGGAGTATACGGAGAAAGTGTATTTTCCCTCTCCGTGTCTCTTGACATTCGATATCGTTTCTAGAGAACGAGAACTTCTTTTTCCATCGATAACATCTTTTACTCTTTTCCTTGATCGTCGTTAAATATATAAATTTTCACTTTTACATTTTTGTCTTAACATCAAATAATTAACATTTGCTAAAACAAATCGAACGAAATATTTTATGATTCAACAAAATTTCTTGCTTTTTCTCTTTTATATATAATTATTTTTTAAATTTATATTATTCATAATTTAAATATGATATCAAAGAAATCAATTAAGATATGATAGTGTACGAATTAATTGATATGTAATTGATATTTGTATTGGTGATTACGATACGTGTGTGACTTAAGTCAAAAAATTATATAGATTTGTTTTGTGACTTATCTTATATGTATATCTTATGTTTTCATTTTGTCAGTTTATCCTTTTATTTCTTATTATAACACCTTTAGTTTCCGTATTATCTCACCAAAAATATGTTTAATGTCAGCAAAAAAATTATCAGTACATATTTTTAAACTCTTTTTTTAGATTATGACGAAAGTTAAATCTTAAGAAACTGGTATATAATTCATTTCAATTAAATATTCATTTAATATTCATTTATTATATATATGTATGTGTAATTATATTCATGATTTAACTAAAAAAAAAACAAAAAGTATATTTCATATGCTATATATTATGCAATATTGTAATCACTATCAAATATCGATTTATTTTTTTAGGACGTATTAATGCGATAACTTGAGCATTAATATTAATCTACGATTAAATGATTTAATGACATCTGCTTTTAAAAGTGTACTTTATATTTGCGGTTTACCATAAAATTTTTATTTCTTTTAACGCAGTTTCGATTATTCTTTTAATAAGTCAAGGCTTGAATAAGTTGATATAAGTGATATTTAAAGAAATTGCAAAAAACTATTATTATTATTTATAATCTTTAAGATTTATTTCGCATTTGAATTTGAATCAAATTAATATACACACAATACACACACACACACAAAGAAATATTATTCCATTGGTATTATTGGTCCTAATTAAAAAAAAAAAAAAGGAAAGGCGATTGATTTTTTTTTTTTGTTTAAATTTTTCAATCGATTCTTATCTCTTATTCTTGTGTCTATATCATAACTAAATAATTTAGATCAACGAGTGAAAGTTATCCTCCTCCCTTGGAATGCTTTATTAAAAGAGAAAACCTTTTGGCTAGAAAGAGTTGTGCAGATGGCTATGCATCCACGTATATATACACGTATACACACGTACACTTACAAAAACGTATATGTATTTATCGTATGCACGTATACATCATTTCGATTAGAAAAGTTCAAATGATTTTTATCAATTATTTTCTTCTTTATCCTTTTCTCTTTCTAATATAAGAGAAAACTTTTTGCCTTGAAAGATCATATGGCTATGCATTCACATATATTTCTATTACACACATATACACGTGTACGTTTTAAACGTATAAATAATTTTAATTAAGAAAGTTCGAATATATAAAACATTTAGATTCATATATTTTTCTTTACGTAAATATTTAAATCATTTTTTTCTTTTCTCTTTTTTTTTTTTTTTTTTTTTTTTTTCTAAAGTTTGTAAAGTTCAATACAAAAATTACTTATTTCATCGATAATCTTTCGATCGTTTGTGTTGAGGCCCGAGGAGACGACTTTTACAAATTTTCTTGCGAAAGAACCGCTATAAGAATGTACATGATCTTACGAAACACCTGTCAACTAGCGATTAAAAGTACTTACAATACACACATACGTATATATATATATATATATACATATACGTGCACAAATAAATACGTTCTATTTCGTAGACCCATCATTGATTCTAATAATCTTACGAATGTCTTTTTCAAGGCTAACACAAATCTTTCTAATCCTCGATTTAGAGAAATACACATATACTTCTATTTTATTACCATAAACTTTTATTTTTTTACCCATTTTATTACATCTTTTTTTTTTCCCTTTTATTACCTTTTCCTCCATCTATCTTTATAAAAATTATAATAATAATAATAACAATATGCGTAATTGTGTTCCATCATTAATGTGCCTTCATCGCAAATAAATGATTCATAAAATTAATATTAACGTTTGCCAGACGATTTTATTTTTTTAATGGGAGATAAAAAAAAATAAAAAAAATAAAAATATGACCGATGATCTAAGCACCGATCATAGTTTATAATTAATTACACTTTTTTTTTTTTTTTTGTAAAGAAAAATTAAAATTACGATTATTTTTTATAAAGATAGATCAAGGTTTCAAGATTATTAAGTATTCATATTTTTTTTCTTCTATCTCTCTCTCTTTATTTTTAACTATAAAACTGGTTGCAATCGGTCAGTCTGGTTCACATTTATTACGACGAATTGACTTAATATTTATCGAAGTTTGTTATATATATATATGTATATAGATATAGATATAGATATTACATACACACATATCTACACACACACGAGATAATTGAACACTGTCCTTGATTATGGTTAACTCCTACGCTGATTTTCCCCTTCGTCATTTGATTTTTTTTTTTTACTCGTCTCATGTATTTTGTATTTAATTTAAATAATGGATAGAGAAAGAAAGTGTGTGTAAATGACATTAGATTGTTAATAATCATTAGCAAGATTAGTAGTAGTCTTAATAGTTGAACAAACATTACGTTATTCGTTGCGTCCAATCGAATACCAGCTTCCATAAATGTATTTTAATGTTTTATTTATCAACTTTCTTTGTTCGTCCACCTTTCTTACTTTTACTTTCTCTCTTTCATAGAGTTTCGATGAAAAAAAAAAAAAAAAGAATTCTATGATGTGGTCCTAAAAAAGGAAAAAAAAAGAAACCTAGATCCATTCAACGTGATTAAACAAAATTTCATGTTTTAACGTAATCATTTTTCTATATCGCGTTCTACCGATTATTATTTTCTTTGATTTAATTTGCGAAATAAATGCAGTAAATTAATTTTGAACAAAATAAGGGTAGGGTGGATGGTTGCGTCACGAGTAAAGAAAAATTAAATGTAATCACAAAAGAGAATTAAGTAATATAATATATTATAGATAAAAATTTTTAATACAATAAAAAAAAAAAACAAAAATACAAAAGCAATGAAAAGTGAACGTAAGTAGAGACAAACAAGAAGTAAGAGAAACAAAAAGAAAAAACTAGATTTACATAAAAAAAAAAAGAGAAATACGGAAAATAGGTGCAGTTAATATTAATATTACGAAAGAAAACGAATAAATTTGTGTTCGATAAAAATCTGAAGCAAACAATTTTTTCTCCATTATTATTATTATTTTTCTTTTTATCGAAATACCAATAAAATAATAAATGATCATACATTATTTTTGTTATCCGCATTATTTCGTTATTTCTTCGATAATGGCGTAATTACGACTACGTCCTGTATGCACTATAAAAGTATAAGCATAAAATGTAAAGAAAAAAAAAAAAAAAGAAAAAAAAAAAAGAAACTTACGCGTTTGTATTAAAACGCCATAACGATTGCCAGTTGTGCGTTATTAGGAATCGATACGTATGTATGTTCTTTTTCTGTATACTTCTACTCTATAATGGCCTTGGATTTTATTTTTTTTTTTTTCTAATTATTCGTTAGAGGGAAGGACGGGTGGGGGGAGACCAGGTGAAAATAAAAGCAAGATATAATGAACTTGTCTATCGCTTAGCTAGATAACTGGTTGTGTTGGTTAAACGAGAGAGAATGCAATCAGTCATAGTGAAGATCATAGGACATGCATGGGAAAATATCAAAGACTCTATCTTCATTGCTCAATGTTTCATATCCTCCCGTGTATCCTACGTCTCATTATATTTGCACAAATACAAGCACCGTAAACACGATATTACGCGTGTGTAAATATTACCATTTGTTTCTTTTTTTTTTAAATATTTTATCACGTACCTATCAATTTTATCGTACAAAATCTAATCGTAAAAATTATACGATCATTTAAAATTCTATATTAATTGTTTTTGTCAATTTTATTATTATTATTATTATTAACAAAGATTGTATAAAGGGAGAGGAGAAGAAAAGAAACTACGAAATCGTAATGCGAATGTGTTATTAAGGTGTAAAAATATTTCCGATAATTTTATATTGGAAGCCTTGAAAATAGAGTATATATTTTGTACTCGTTAGAAAAATGGACATTTTAAATAATGTTTAACTAGTTCGGTCTGTGTATTCGTAGAATAGAATAGGTGGTTCGTTCTGCCATTACTCATATAAATTTCATAAAAAAGATCAATCATTACTCTGTTCACGCGCCGTTACGTTTATCATATAGACATGCACTTTTGTTTTTAACTCTTCCATCTTCTTCGTCTCGTTTGGCCTCGATTAATCCTACAGGTAAAAGATACTCAACTTGTGCAACTTCTCTTTCATTCCATCGAATTTGTTGCCATTTATGTTAGTCGTATCCCTCGATTAGGCGTGTCGAATTTTTCCAATTCTATCCTGTCTATCTGTTTCTTTTTTTTTTTTTTTTTCTTTCTATTTACTATTATTAGAAGAAGAATGTGTTAGTTTATTATGTATGGGGAATTGTATGCAAGTATATTCTCTTACATACGCGAAGTGAACGTAGTTGTGAAACTATTGGATAATCAGAAGCATGCTTTGCGATGAACAGAGAGAGAAAGAGAGAAAGAGAAAAAGGAATAGAAAAGAAAAGAAAGAAAAATAGAGAGGGATAGAAAAAGAGTATGATCGTGTAATCCGTGTTGTGGTAGTATCAAATGCGTGCCGTAAGAATGTAATCGTTCTTTAATTTTATTGCAATCAAACTACCTGCCAATTTATAAATTATGCAAGTATTCCTTTAAGAACGATATAATGTTTTCGCAAAGAGAAGGAAAAAAAGAAAAATAGATTTTCTTTATTTCCTTCTCACTTTCCTTTATTCTCATTTCGTAATTTGATTATAACACGCAAAGTTAGTAAATGATAATATTTTATTTCAATACGACAAATATGTATATATATATATATAGATATATAATATTAACTGGTTAATAATTGGATTAATTTATTTTACGAACAAAAATGTATCAA
>NW_014569566.1:768610-775036 GCF_001313835.1 Polistes canadensis | reverse complement strand
AAAAAAAAAGAAAAAAAAAATGTATATTCCTTTTACTTTATCCATTTTTTTTCTCTTTTCTTTTTTTTTCGTGCTCTTTCATTCCTCTAACCCAACAACGTTAGTCGAAATTATCTCGTTGACTTATTATTACAATCTATCATTAAGTTTATAATTATACGAGAGAAACGATAAAATAAATAGTGACGGAGTTTATGAGGACGTTGTTCTATTAATAAAAAAAAAAACCGAAGACAAAAGGACGAAAGATATCAACAATATGCGTTAATAAAGTTTATTATCGTTAATTTTTGTAATTTTATACGCAATTATTATTTATCATTTGTAATGTTAAATGAACGAGACCAGAAAAAAAAGTAAGTAAGTAAGAAAAAAAAAAAAAAAGAAAACTTTAAGGAAACAGAGATACGAAAATCTAATTAATTTGAATAATTAATGTCAAATAGTAAATGTGCGTTAACGATGTATCGACTTGCATTTTTATTATTGATCGAAGGTTAAAAAATAAAAATAAAAATAATAAAGATATCATTGTAAACGATTCAAATATATCCATTAATTTTATATATCGACAATTGTGTGATAATAATAATAGGAATATTATTGTTAAAATTATTTAAATGGAAAATATTGAAAGCAATTGGTGGAACAAAGGAAAATACCACAATTGGAAGAGGAAATAGAAGAAGGAAAAAGAAAAAAAAAAACAAAAGAGAGAGAGAAACGAATGAGTTATCTTTGGGTTCACTCATCGATTCTTTTAAGGATCGTAAAAGAATACCGGAAGGGAGATTCCTTGTAAAGTAATCGTCGGGATATCGGTTCCTAAGCCATAAATTTCAACGTGACGATAGTCATTGTCTACCTTCATACGGTTAGGGTCTCGCGTATAGAAACAAAAGTTTATCTTTCGAGATCTAATAATAATATAAATATTCATTCATAAATATTTCATCGTATATAGGTAACTGTACAAAAAAGTATTAATTAATTAATTAATTAATTAACTAATTAATTATTTATTAATATAATTCTCTGGATCCCTTTCTTTCTCTCCCAATACAAAATAAGAAAATTTATTCATACTTTTCATTTGAGAAAAATTCGTTCCAAATGAAGTTAAAAACCGCGAGAGTTATTAAAAAATAAAAATATATATAATCGTAATAATAAAATAAATTAGGTCAGGATTGTTGTAAGAGTGAGGATAGTCTTTTTGATATATAAAATATTTGATTGTACGAATAGTTTATTAGAAAATGAAAAATCTTACCGTGATTCGTGTCTCGAACCGAATTGAACCGAAAGCGAACGAGAAAGCAAGCAAACTCGGTTTCACGGCTTCACGGTCTGCATATGACCGAGACTTTTACTTATTTTAAAACTAGCATACGCGTATCTGCACGTAGTATCTACTGCATAAATATTTACTACACGGTATAACACGCTTAGAAAGCTCTCACACCATTTATAAAATGTATACGATTGTCCCATTAATGAATTTCTCGATTTGGGTAAATGATGGTTTCTATATCAGAAAAAAAAACAAAACAAACAAAAATAAAACACTAGTGTTAGGTGGTTGGCAAATTTTCGTCATCGGAGAATAGAAAATAAAGAAAACTGGATCAAAATTATACAATCCACTCCATTTATCTTGTTTATCATTCGATTTAACAATTTGTATTTTTTTACGTTCAAATTCGAGACGATATTAATTATAAATATAATTATTGATAATTAAATTAATTGAATATTGATAATTAAATTAATTATAAATGTTACACAAATATTATCATATTAAATATTTGTCTTGACTAATTAAACATTTTTTTTTGTCGATTAATATAATGATCGATCGTAAATAGCAACTAATTTAAATTGTTCGCCAACAATTCGACACTCTCGCGAATATTTATATAATTAAAACATCTTAAAAATATTTTATTTAATATTTTACGAATATCATTGACCTTTCGATGGATCTTATATTCAGACGGAAAATTCCATTCCCTTTTTCTTTTTATTTTTTTTTTTTAAGAAGCACTTATATCTGCTTGATGATAAATTTTTGATTTATTAACGATCTATATTTTTTTTTTAGTGTCATGCTTGTATCAGAGTTACACAAGTTTAATAATAATTTAATTATAAATAGAATCATAATGAGATCATTGTACAATATTATCATGTATATGAATTATTACATTTGAAAATAATATCCGATGATAATAAATATTTAGACTAAACAATCCAATTAGATTATTTCACCCTTGGTGTCTTAGAAGACTATAGTTTCCGTTCACGTGATCAAAAGAGGTAAACGGAACATTTTTATGACGTAAGCTTACGAAACTCGACGAGTATGTGCGTTCCTTTCGACTTTGGCCAAATTCCAGGGCGAACTTTCATCCTGAACACGATTTGAATCTAAACGATTTAATGTATTCCTCTTCCTAAATCCACCTTCCCATATTTATTATAATCTTTCTATTTCCGGTTTTGGTGTTTCTTATGTTGAACAATAAAAAAAAAAAAAAAAAAAAAAAAAAAAAAAAAATAGAAATTAAATAATTAAATAATAATCATTGGAACAATTTGTTCATCGCGTAATTTTACGCAAAGTGTTACATCATACACGCTTATGATGCACACACATTTGACTGTATCTTTTTATATATTTTAATATACCCCGCGATTAAAAAAAATTATTATACATTAATTTTGTCCAGGTACTCGAACGATATTCGATGCAGGACGATTTAAAAGAAATATCGAAGTATTATTTCGGTGGACAAGGAAAAGCGATACGACCAATGTTCGTAATTCTTATGGGACGTGCTATAAATTATCATAAGAACGAAACGAAGTGAGTATTTTTTCTTCATTAAAATTTAACTAATATACAATTAAATCTTATGAAAAATTCTAATTATATTATTTCTTTCTTTTTTCTTTTTAACAATATATATATATCTTTGATTCAATCGTAATATTTACGTAATAAAAATATACAGAATGAATACGAGCAAGAACAATACAACTTGACTCGATACGAAAAAATAACTTTCTAAAACTTTCCAAATTTTTCTACAATCGTATTTCATGTATTTATACGCTTTAACTGTGTGTTTTTTTTTTTTTTTATATTTCTTTTTTTGTTTTTACGATAATTCGTATTGCGTGTTAAATATGTGTTAACTCATATAAATATATATATTACATTATAAAAATATATATTTGAAAACAGGGCGTAATAAAAAAATTGAAGAAAAAGGAAAAAGGAAAAGAAAAAACAACGAGTTATTTTGAATCAGATTCTTCCATGCACCCACGTATAACGGCGTGCAACATTGATATACGAATTGGTAGGAGCTATGGGGGTGTGAGTAGGGGGTGGGGGTGGGTGTGGGTGTAAAGTAGAGAGGAGGGAAGGAATTACGCGTAAGAAATCGATTATAATACTTTTTTCGCGACGATAAAAATATCGGAACACGATCGTTATGATGAAAGCAACATAACGGCGGACATCGACAAAAAAAGGGCGAACAAGGACGTAGCTTTGAATAATAAAAAGAGAACGCGCGAGATCGGTGAATGGAAAAACTGGAGTAACGCGTGTCGATAAGTTACATACGTAATGTACCATTAATATTATTACGACGGAAGTCACGTTTTATGGGTATGGGAACACGGACATGATTAGACGGATAGATCATTTGATATATGATATTGTCGGTTTAAATCTCAATTTACATTTGAGATGTCAATGACACGGATAAAAAAACCATCTGTCGGTTATTTTTTCTTTTTTTTTTTTTTTTTTTTCTCTTTTTAAATACGATTCAATTTGCCAAAATTATTTATGAAAATTATACAACAACAACAAAATACGAAAAGTGTGTTTGTGTGTGTAGAGTCACGCGTTGTAGATTATTAATTAATTCTCGATCATTATAGTCCAAGCAACGGAGGGGGGGGCGGCACGGTTGGTAATACGGATCGGTGACCCTTTCGAAAAAAAAAAAACGACAAAAACTCGTATGTTGCTGGTTAACTCCAAAGAAGGATTACAAAAAATTGACGCGACCTATTTGTTTTGATTAATTGTGAGAAGGTATGTTTTGATAGAAAAGGAAACTCGGAACATTAACCCCTAAAAGGGTTGTGAGTAAAAAGATTGAAAAAGATAAAAAAAAAAAAGAAAGAAAAATACGACATTTCTTATATTATCTCATTGTTGATTTGTTTCTTATTTAAACGTGAATTTTATCTTTTCAGCACTTTGACGAGCCTTCAACAAAGTCTTGCGATGTATGTAGAAATGATCCATAATGGTTCCTTACTTCACGATGACGTGATCGATCAAGCTGAGTATCGTCGAGGGAAACCATCAGCAAATGTTCTTTGGAATCAACAACAGGTTAAATCAATTTCCTCTCTCTCTCTCTCTCTTTTTTTGTTAATTTTTTTCTTTTTGTATTTTAAACAAACGATCTCGTAATTTATTTAATCTTCATTTCGGATCGACCTTCCGGGGACGAATTTCTCTCTCTATCTCTCTCTCTCTCTCTTTCTCTGTTAACTTTGTCTCCGAAATAGTCAAAAATGGAAAGAGGTCAATGCGATTCGTGACGAGCAAGTTAACGTTATATACCTTGAGACCGGAATTCAATTTTGTGAAAAGTACAAAAAAAAAGAAAACAAAGTATTCGTTCAATTCTTTTTTTGTTATTTTTATTTCTTTTTTTTTAAACAATTCCTATGAAACGATGTTCAAAATAAAAATTCTTTTCATTACGTATAATATCAATGAATGATTATAAATATTAAAATTGAATAATCATAAACAATATTCGAAATGATTAATTTCGTAATAATACGATTACGATAGATATCGAAGAAATTTCAACGTGTTGGAATAATTGTTACTATTTTGTTTGTGTGTGTATGTGAATACTCGTAAGTGAAATAAGAATACGATAGAGTCGGACATATGGTAACTATTAGTAGTCACTGGTTCACCAAACACATTTCCTCAATATCAATTGATCGTGTGTGTATCGATCGATATATTTATGTATGGAATGTATATATATATATATATACATATGTATATGTACTATCGTGCATCACAGATTTGCATTATTAAACTTAGGAACTTACGACATAGGCACGTGTCATCGCGTAGAAAAGCGAAACTCCACTATTGGTTTGCAGTTTCTAATTGCATAGCGAACACCAGTTGACAGTAGTAGGTAGTATACATATTCGTAGTAGGTAGGACATCTTTCCGCGCCTTCTTCGATTACGCGTCCCATTGCAAAATGCACGTGCGTGTGCATTTACTGGCGTTGAACTCACCGAGAATTGTTGCGGTCCCGAGGAAAAGTTCCTTCGTTTCAGTGGGCGCGGTTAACCGTATCTCGTATTATTATTATTATATAGATCGTTAAAATTATTTCTTTCTAGTTTTTTTTATCGTAATCTCTTTCTTCTTTTTTTTTTTTATCGTTTTATTATTTTTGAAAAGAATCGTGGAATATTCAATTATAAATCGATATTATTTAAGTTTGTGTGTTGTTATTTCTCGAATTAATTTTTTAATTTAATATTATTAATCGAATATAGAAATATAAATAATATATATATATAAAGATTAACCAAATTATATTTTTCATGTTAAAGAAAAAAAACAAACAAACGAATAATGACCAATATATATATATATACGGGAATATGATTGGATCGTGGAAAAAATAAAATTAAACCTTCAGAACGATGATTTATTATTTGAAAGAGCATAACGAGCGAAAGCGGGAAAATAATAAGAGAAATAATACGGGATAAAAGTAATGAGAAGGTATGAGAGAAATAATGACGAAAATGACAGGAAAGAAATGGAAAATAAGTAAACAAAACGGAATATAGGAGGGGTGGGGGGACACGAGAAACAAAAAAGGGGGTCGATATGCCTCCTCCTCCTCCTCTTCCTCCTCCTCTTCGAATAAATCGCGAAACGAATATACGTCTAACGAATTGCGTAACGGAGTCATATTAACGAGACGCTAATCGAGAGAGTTGTTGCTCAAGTACACGTATAATACTTATCGTTATGTTACTCCAGGGACGTCAAGGCCGCATCGGCATGTCATCCTCGATTCAAGGCACTAGTGAAAAAGAGAAAGAACAGAGAAAAGAGACAGACAGACAGACAGACTAACAGAGAAACGCGTAATTTGTAATTCTTTCTTGACACGTTGAGAAAAAGTTAGCCGTAATCCGTGCCAGAAATAAAATCACGTGATGGGGAAGGGGGGGAGAGAAACAAAAATAGCAAAAAAACGAAAGCAGGGAAACGTTTTTGGTGTTTTAAATAATTTCTCGTGATTTTTGTCGTTTCTTTTTCTACTGTTTTTTTTTTTT
>NW_014569566.1:755796-768240 GCF_001313835.1 Polistes canadensis | reverse complement strand
TTTTTTTTTTTTTTTTTTTTTTTAAGAATAACTTTCCTTCCGTAATTTCGTAAGATATACGCATGCACGTCTATGCGTATATAAAGATTTTTTATTTCGTTAGCCGACATATTTTTCGAAAGAATGAAAATAAAAAAGCGTGAAAAATGGGCGTCTTCTTGGTGGTGTTTAATGATGGCGGTTTATGATGATGCCGGATGTGAAACTCTAAAACGATTGTCAACGCGATCCGAGACAACGGAACAACGTACCGTGACCTCTTCCATGAGCTACCACGTTTCCTTTCGATCGTAAACCAAGTTCCCATTCTTTGTATTCTAACGCGATAAGAAATACGAGAGACTTTCGCGGTTTTACTAAGCTATTTCGTGACGTTAGTGACGTCTTCATTAACAATTTATTATTATACATATTGCATCTTACAACCTACATTCTTTCATGAATTTTTTTTTCTATTCGTTGTAGAAAATCGATTAACTTTTTTGCATACGCCAATATATAAAATCAACGAATCGTCTCGTAATACGACGTACGACGCTAATATGAGTCGTTAGTAAATATAAGGATTAATATTGAACAACGTTAATAAAATAATTATAATTAAATATGTGGAATATATATAGAGGAAAGAGGAAAATTAAATAAATTCTCTCGTAATTCTCTCACTTTTATGCGGTGATTGCATATATGTCCTGTATATATTATAAATTATTTTGTTTATCAGCAATCACACATGCGTCTATATGGTAAAACGTAGAAATATTATTTCTATAGGATAAAATATTATTTTTAAACAAAGGGGAGTAGTATCGATTAAACAATACACTCTTAATTATCCTCTTAAGTGAGAAATAATGGGAGAAAATTAAAAGAATAAAGATCGTAGTTATTGTAAAATATAATTGAACTCCTAAGGTATATTTCAGGTGACGTTGGCTGGCAATTACATTCTCACGGTTGCTACTATATTACTCGCGCGTTATAAACAAGATGAAATAATTATTACACTAGCTGAGGTATGTAAATTAATTTTAAAGAAAATAACTACATTATATATTCTTTATTAAATATTTCGATATAATTCATATATCGTTCACATTTAGATTGTATCTGACCTGGTGAAGGGTGAGTTAATGCAACTTGGCTCAAAGGAGACAGAAAATGAAAGATTTGCTCACTACCTCAATAAAACGTTTCGAAAGACGGCCAGTATGATGGCTAATTCGCTTAAAGCGGTAAGTTGGAATTGAGAAAAATTCTTACAAATAAAAATGCTATAATATAAGAAAATTAATTTTTTTTCCACAAACTTTCTAATCAATTTATTTTTTTATTGTATTTTATTCGTAGACGGCACAGGCGGTTGATGTCAACGATGAAATAATAGAAATAGCTTATCAGTACGGTCGAAATATTGGAATTGCATTTCAATTAGTAGACGATTCTCTAGATTTTGTCGCATCCTTGGCAATGATGGGCAAAAAAACGGCAGTCGATTTGAAACTCGGCTTGGCTACTGCTCCTGTTCTTTTCGCTTGTGAGCAGGTAATAATGAACTATAATTCGTTCGTTCAAACGAAATTGAAGCAAGCGTTAATTACAACTAAAAAAAACCATTAAATATTTATTAATATTTAATATTGAAAAAACATTTGTAGTGGGTTTGCGTATTTGTAGTACATGCTCAATTTAATTGTAAATAAAACATTTGTTCAGCTCGATCTACTCATCTAATTATCACGGTTTTTAATTTTATCATTTGTAATACTTTGTAACAAACAATTTTAATTAAATTTTTCATATTTGTGTTTTTTTGTTGTTTTCTAGTATCCAGAACTCAACGCGATGATCATGCGTCGATTTCAAGAACCGAACGACGTTGAGAAAGCGTACGAGTTGGTACACAAGTCGCACGGTCTTGATCAGACGAAATTTTTAGCAAAAAAACACTGTGCCGAAGCTGCCAGATTGATTCAATCGTTAGCTGAAAGCCCTTACCAAAAAGCTCTGATAGTTCTTACCGATTTGGTTATCAATCGTATTAAGTAGCATCGTATGATCGAATAATTTACATTGGTTTAAAAATGCGCGCTATATCTATATATATATATATATATATAGATAATATTAGTTGGTTTAATGGAAAAAAAGGAAAAAAAAGAAAAATAATAATAATAATTATTATTATAACAAAAACGAAATACAATAAACAAAAAAATAATAAAAATATTCGATATCCACTTAAAGAGGATAGATTAAACGATGAGATGTTAAGGGTAAAATCTCTCATCGAGAAATGTTTCTATCTCCAAAGGAGATAACGTTTTTGCACAATGCATCGTCCACATAGGGATTTGTTAAAATGCACGTATATTAAAAGTTTAATATATATGTTAACGCGAATAATGCGTATAAACGTAGATGATGCTCAAAGTTCATTAATGTCGATCATCGACAAAGAGCTTATTTTAAGATGTAACATAATGTTTTTTAAAAACTATTCATTTATATATTATATATTATTATAAATATCGGATATGGGAAGATATCAACGACGTACCTACAAAATCGTTCATTGCAAAAAGAAAAAAAAATATAAAGGAAAATAAGTTAATTAGAAAACAAGCATAAGTTTTCAGTAGATTGAGTAGAAGTATTCTTTTTCTTTTTCTTTTTTTTTTCAAATAAGCTTAAATGCGCATATTGTGTCGATTATTTTTCAACGTTATCAACGTTATCAAACATCGCATTTCTCTATTTTTGAACAATGTCAAAGGATAGCAATTGTATCACTCATTAAGTACCTACTCCTGTGTGTTTTATCTTTTGTTTGTAAAGCGAAGAAAAGAGAAAAGCATGTGTCTGCTGTTTTGTAGTACATGTACTGTTTAATAAAATTAAATAAATAATAGAAATAGTAATAAAATGCGTTAGCGACTGCGAGCCTTCCTTTTTTTACGATTGAATTAATATTAACCGTACACAATCAATATTAAGACAATTATATGTGTACGGTGAAAAAAAATGAATAAAATAAAATAAAACATATTTTCGATTTAATTAAAAAATCTATGGAAAAAATTGTTAAAAAACAAATTACAAATAAAACATTAAGAGGAAGGTATTCGTGTGAGCTAATTCACGTAGAAAGTACAATCTGCAATTTAGCACGATATAGTGTGGAGAATATCAAGCCAAAGAAAGCCTTCTGGTCTCTTTTAATTCTTTCACTTGTTCGTCAACGAGCAAATTTACCATAAACAAGAAGTACTTGTATTCTCCTTTTATAGATTCAAGTTTTAAATGTGAAATGTATTTTTATTTTTTATTTTTCTTCATAAAATTATCATGTGCGTGCTGACATTGCCTTGTAAAGGCCGAATATTTTATCATTGTCTAAAGGACATAAAAAAACCATGTTCAAAATACTGATTGGAATAATTATGATTTACAAAAATATAGAATATATTAATATCTTATGTATGATAATAACTTATATTTATAAAAACAAATTTATGTATATAATTGTTATAAGATTGCAAGTCGTGTTATAAACTAAACTTAACGATTGAATAATAAAATAACTAATTAAGATCAAACTTGGATTTATCATAGATTAATATCTACAATTCGAGTAACACAAACATTTGAAACATGAATAAATATTTGATTTATCATCCAACATTAGTAATTTCTTTATTAAATTAAGAAACTTAAATCGATAAATTTATTTTACAATTTTTTGATGACAAATATAATGATATTGTATGATTAATATAACGTAAATATATTTTTGTTCTCAAATTATACTTCGATTGAAAATTAGACAATTAAAAATTTAATATTGGCAAACCTATTTGTCTTTTTTTAATATTTTTTATTAGTATTGTTATTTATTCACTTAATATATTTAAAAATTAAAGATAGCTCGAATACCAAATGGAATATGATGCAGTTTGAATTTGCGCGCTAAGAAGATGAGAGTGTCACGTGTTAAAAACATGGCGGAGTATTTTTTTCTGACACCAGTATAATATTTCAAATGTAATAATAAATTCAAAGTATCAAACAGAGTGATAATATATTCCGTAAAATATTAAATAGATATTTAATTAAATAGTCACATTTCTGTATAAAAATCATGATAAAATAAAGTATTCTTAAACATTAGCGATAACGACTAATATTGTTGTCAGTTGGTATAAGTTGATCAGTTCTGCGACTAATCAATAAATTTTTTACAAACCGCCTTTGCTTTAACCGATTAATTAAAATAAAAATATGGCTGACTTGTTAGATTTATGTGAAAAATATTTCGGTTCGCGAAATTTTTATGAAGTATTAAATATTTCAAAAGATGCTGATGATAAACAAGGTACGTAAATCAATGTGGCATTAATGAAAACCTAACCTCAAATAAAAAACAAATTTACTAATTTGTAACTTGAAGAGAATTATTTTCTTTTTTTTATTTATGATTTGAGAAGTTAATTAGTCACGATTAATGAATTATTTTCATTTCTAATATAAAATATATTCTTTATTTTCTTTTGTTATATCAGTGAAAAAAGCTTATCATAAGCTTTCCCTCCTTGTGCATCCTGATCGTGTCGAGGAACATGTCAAAGCTGAAGCAACTGAGAAATTTAAGGTGCTGGGTAGAATACATTCCATTCTTAGTGATTCAGATAAAAGAAAAATCTACAATGAGTCCGGTCAATATGATGAGGAAAGCGAAGAAGTTATTATGCGCAACTGGGCTGATTACTGGAAAACATTGTTTAAACCAATTACCGAAGAGACTATTAGCAACTACGAAAAGTCGTATAAAGGTTCTGAAACTGAAATAAAAGATTTAAAGAAGGCATACATCGACGGTGAGTTTATATTCATTTATTTCAAACTTATATTGTATTATACGTGATAATAAATCCATTTATGTTTTATAGGTAAAGGTGATATGGATTACATCTTGGTGGTCGTGCCATTCAGTAACTGCGAAGAGGAGCCAAGATACCACGCAATAATAAATAAATTGATAGAAGCAGGCGAAGTACCAGAGTACAAAGCTTTCACAGAGGAAAGTAAAAAAAAGAAATTACGCAGAGAAAGAAAGGTATGATTAATCAAAATATAAATCATAATTAGATCAAACATAGAAATAAGTAACTTCGTTCATTAGAGACCAATTGGATGCTTACACATTATTCAAAAATGTTGAACTTATACTTTATCCCGAATGAGCTACCACATACATTGGATTATGACGTAAAAGTCTAATGAAAAAGTTTATTAACATCAAAGGAAGCATAGTAATCTTGAATTAGAATGCTTCTTCTCTTCTTCTTCTTCTTCTTCTTCTTCTTCCCGTCAAAAACGTTTTCATTAAACGTCACGTCAATATTTGAACAAACAAACAAACGCTCGTTGCTCTATTTTCTTGCATTTCTATTTTTATCAATGGACAGTGTCGCTCGACCATTGAAAGTAGCTAGAGAAGGAGAAGCAATGCCGTGAGAAGTATTCGAGGTGGGGGGAGAGTACTGGTAAATAAGTAACCAGGGAACGCGCAAGAGCGCTATTAGTTCACGGGACAATCGAATCGAGGATCGCCCTCTTTCCTATTCACGTTATGTCTATCGGCTAAAGTCTTCACCACGATGACTTTTATATTACCGTAAAGCTATATAATAATTTAATGATACGATACAATAACATTGAATTAAACAATTAACGAGATGACATCTCGCGAACGTTTGAATAAAATGGATAGGATCGTATTCGGATTAACGTTGTTAATAATTTGCTCGAATATCGATGATGCAACAGGAACGTGCGTTCACGTGGAAAACGATGATATGTTGGAATACTCGTGCGTCGGAGGACGTCCTGACGATTTGCTTTCCATACCAACCGAAACGGAAAAAATTCGTATAAAACAAATGGAAATTCCTGTTATAACTGAAGATATGTTTTCACGATTCGGTAATCTTTGGGTTTTGGCATGTTCGCGATGTAACATCATTGATATTGAACCGAACGCTTTCCAGTCTTTGGTCAATCTTCAACAATTGAGTTTGGACGATAATCGTTTAAAAACAGTCAAAGGATCTTGGTTCAAAGGCATGGAATACTTGACTTATTTGGATCTAAATTATAACGAGATAACGACAATTGAAGACGAAGTGTACGAGAATCTGCCGAGTCTTATTGATTTTCGATTATCCGGCAATCGGTTCGAGTGCTTGAACAGCCAAGCTATGGAAAACATGTCGCATTTGAAGAGAATATTTCTCAGTGAAAATTCTGAGTTTAAGTGTCCGAACGCTATCAGCAAGTTTCTCGATGCTCGTGGCATTAGTTTTGATAAAGATTCACAATGGAAGGATTTTGATGAAGTTTCTGTCGATAGCATGGTTGTAGATCACCAAACGGAAACTTCGACGGATTGGTCGTCAATGCCAGATCATCGAAAGAGATTACATTTTCCTACAGTTGTTACAACAACAACAACTGAAGATACGAGAACACCTGAACGTGTCTCATCAACGTTTGAAACAACACATTATCCATTGTATGCTCCCGTGAGGGTCACTATTACTTCCGATCATAATGAGAAAATATCGCAATTATTCCCACCGGTTGATTCTTCTGCAATCGTCGCTACGACTAATAAACCGGAAGTGCCACGATATCCACCAACGATCGCTGATCCTTATCTTCCTGACATGACGACGGCAATCACAACGGAACAACCTTTTATATATCCATCAACGCAACCTTGGCCAATTGTCACAGAAAACGACAGTGAATATCGCAAACCATTAGACTACTCCGAGGAATACAATCCAACTAGGACGACGTTCCCATTTGATTCAAGGCCAACTAATCGAGAAACTTTGCCTCCTTTGGTAGATCCAAGATATATTTTATCCACTCAACCACCTGAAACTTATTGGACGCAAAATGGCATACTCATAGAACCGAATTATCCACTTCCTAATCCATCTTTCAGCCCGGGGCTCAACGAAAATGATATAGAAACTATACAAACTGAAGATATTCATTTCACAATTAGACCACCACAAATACCGCCTGAAATTGTTCAACCTGCTGCACCTTCTGATTTACTTCAAGTACCTTACTACAACCCAACTGTGACCATACAACGGCCATTACAATCGTCAATTGCACCAAATTACGGACAAAATCAACAACAATCAATGACAGTAGTAGAAACTACTACAGACAAACCGTTTCCCCAGTGTCCATCAAGTTCACCGATATCTGTTGAACTGACACCTTTTCTTATCTTTCTCACTTTTATTCTGAATATCATCGTGCTGAGATTTTAGCTGATGGACATTTGCTGTGAATGATAGCATTAGTTTAGTACGACAAACGTGCACAACATTGCATTGACTTTAATTCAATACACTCGTACTCGTATCTATCGTACGATTATGATTTATTACTATTATTATTATTATTATTATTATTAGCAGTAGTAGTAATTACTATTATTATTACTATTATGTATGAGCCGATAATATAATAAGAACTTTGTACGAGAGAGTTCAATTAAGCCGCGTAAGCATTTATGAGATCACGATCGACATGCACTGTATTTAGTTTTCATTTCGAACATCTCTCGGTTTTTTTCTTTTTTATGATTATGTAAATGAAAATTGTTCAAACTCCTCTTTTATTAATTGGACGAGACAAGAACCAGAGTTACAATTGCGTACGTATTATTCCGTACGTGTGTAAGTAAACAATCATTTATTTAACAAAAGTAGATAATGATTTACTGTTCGCACGAATTTTCGAAGCTTACTCTATAATTGGTCTAACAATAATTACAATAAAAAAAATATTTAATCATGCGATTTATCTATGACGAATGAGAGAAAGAAAGAAAGATAATCAGCAAGTGCAGACAATTGAAATAAACGAGCAATGAGGGTCGCATTGCATCCGGAGTGGTAATGAAATAATTACTAATGCCATCGTCCAACCACGTTGACTCTCGTTATGCAACGACCTTGGTTTCGATAGTTCCAGAACGCAATATCTTTATCGTGAATCTATTTATTATTTTATTTGATTTACGAAACGCGACTTAATATACGTGTGTTTATGTGTAAGAGAATGTAGACACAAATCATCATCCCTTTAAACTGATCTTGATCTTGATAAATTAATAGATAGATAAATCTAACACTTGTTAATTATATCGTACAATTCTGCTCGTTGTAAAAGTTGGAATATTTGATGATGACAATTAATCATCATCCTGGAAAGTGATAAAATATAATTTGTTTAAGTATCCTGAACAATGAGTCAGTCAGTTAGTTAATCGGTCAGTCGGTCAGTTAGTCAGTTAGTCAATCAATTGTTCAATTAAGTCAATCGTCAGAGTCAAGTTCAAGAAAAGATTCATGGATCGTGGTTAGACAACAGGTGTTGAGATTAGCATCTTTGATGAAAGAGAGAAACTAACGGTGCCAAATGCAAATAGAATATTGACCTTGAAGAAAAACTCGTTCCTTCTGAGACTTGTTTACAATAAAAAAAAAAAAAAAAAGAAAGTTAGGATATTTTTTTTATTAAAAAAAAAAAAAAATATTATCCTCATACTTAAAGATTCGATTTCATTTTCGGTCAACTATATATCGAATTTCTGAGATATAAAGGGAATAAGTTCGGCCAGTTTGAAGATTGTGTCATGCCTATGAACGAATTAGAAATTCTGCGTAAGCCGGTTGTGCAACTAAAGTTCCTAACATTAGTCTTGCAACGTTTAGAGAGAAACTTGCCAGAAATTATAAATAACGGAATTTCCACGTTAGCAAATTTTTGGAGTAGGTCACGAGCGATATGAAACATCATCGATGATTACGGATTTTGTGCGGGTCAACAAGTGAATCGGAACAGAGAAAGGCAATAGAGACAGAAAGTTTGTTTGCGTTTTTAATGGTCAGCTGTGTTTGTCGGTTTTTCTCTCTCCCTCTTTCTCTCTCTCTCTCTCTCTCTCTTTTGAGAGAAAATTTCTGATGAGATGATTTAGAATACGCGCGTTTCGAAATGTGCCAAATAGTGGTATTGTAAAATTCGCAAGTCAAGAAGAACGCGTAATCCTTTGCTTTGAGAAATAACAAAGGAATACATTATATCCGATTGGACACGTTTCAAATTAAAATCTATCCGTCTCTTGGTATACATATAGAAATGATTTCCAATGTGTAGAAGAAGATGATGAAAAAGAAGAAGAAGAAGAAGAAGCATTTCCGTCATATTACGACACGTATTTATTTAAATATATGCATACAAAAAAGAGAGAGAGAGAGAGAGATAACTATTGAGATCAGACACGATTGTGGGACCACGTGTATAAAAATAGAAAACAAATCTTTTTTCGCTCTTAACTAAATTACAAGTGCGTTCCTACCTACCATTTGGAGTTTATTAACGATAGTGCTTTCTGTTACGTCTCTGGATCTACTTCACTTCTTCTTCTTCTTATTCTTTATCGTTGCTTTTAATCTGACTGACCTGTTTTATTAACGAGCCAAAGCATGTTATTATTAATTGCAACGTTGAGTTTGATCGTCTCTGGTCGGAACGAAAATATTGAATTCGATCTAAAAAGTTAACGTAATTAATCGGAATAATTTCAAACGTACACTTATCGTAATAAAAATTTCTTGAACAAAATTGAAAGTCATTATAGATGATCTAACTTTCGTAATAATTATATTTTTTTAGTGGGCCAGAGAAGCCATGGAGGCTGAACGATTGAACAGAATGCAACAAATAGAAGATGAAGAAAACGCAGCCGCTAATAATCTAGCTTTAGCAATTCAAAATCGTAACAAAGAACGAGCTGATCAAGCTAATAATTTCTTCGATTCATTGATCGATAAATATGCTAAGAAGGCAACTAAATCAACAGCTACGAAAAAAAATATGGCTACAAAGAAAACAGTCAAGAGAACAACGTCTATGCAAAATCTGAAGAAAAAGAGAAAGACTTAAGAAAGTATTTTAATGTTATTATCAAACGTGTCGTTTATGTTAACAGGACACTAATCGAATCATCATCAAAATCATCTCATATTGTCGTCTATAACTTTATCGATATATACAAAATATTTCTCTCTCTCTCTATCTCTCTCTCTCCTTATTTTTCTCTTTTTCTAAATTACGCTATTTTATTTTATAATAATGTCTTTTAGAAGTTGTATATCTTTGCTGTAACACCATTATTTATATGAATAAATAATAATGTTTAATTCTTGTAAAAATTTAATATAAATTTTTTCTTTTTTTTCTTTTTTAAATTAGATTTCAATATATATATATATATATATATATATATATATATATATATATTTTTTTGTATTCAGTATTTTCTATTATTATTGTTATAACGATCGTAATTGTGTAATTTTGTGCACGTCATGTAGATTTAAAATTTAGCGTCAAGAGTATTATTTATTGTCTCGATCTCATGCGAAGAAGATTCAACTAGATTAACGTTGATACAATATAAAAAGGAAGCGTGTGAATCGAATTACGCGAACGTTACGTGACAGATGCACGCTGACGCGTCCAAGAATCTCAATGGAATGCGAGTTCATAAATAGAGAGAGATATGAAGACAAGATCAAAGATCATGTGTATATACGCACACATTTATAGATAGATAGTTATCGTTTCTTTAATTAATATTTAAAAAAATTTCAAATTGTATATTACTAGAATAATGAATTAAATTACATTTTAACAAAATGCATAAAAAAAAATAGAAATATTTGTTTCTATTAAATTCTTTTAAATATTAATGGGTGCTTATATATAAAAATAAAAATGAAAAACAAACTCCAATATGTAATTAAAATATGTTTAATTTTTATTGTTTAATTATTTAATGTAATTGTAATTATTGAAGTATGTTTTATTATAAAGTTAATTTTAAATATATTTCAATTTAAAAAGTAGCGCGTGCTATTGTCGAAAAATTTTCGTTACCGATTCATGGTAAAGTAGAAGTTACTTACCATCGATGTAATAGAAGTGTACTATTACCTACATTTATTTTTATATATTGTCGATAACACAGTTAGTAAATTTTATTGTAAGACGCGTTCATTCTATCAAATATTTTGTTTATGGTTTAATATGTCGCGGTCATGAAAAGAAACATTTTTTGAATAAACTTAAAGTATGCTATGAAAAAACTAAACATGGCGGATGAAGATGTAAATGGAGATTCAGATGAGGTACAGCAAGAAAAATCACAGAAAAAAGCTGCCAAATATGATAGCGGTGCTGCAGATTTGGAAAGGGTTACCGATTACGCGGAGGAGAAGGAAATATCCTCATCCGACGGATTTTCATGCGTAAGTTACATTCTAACCATTTCACATTTTCCATCCACGTGTTTTACTGTTATTTGTTATGATTCCATTAATAGTATATTAACATATATAAATATATCAAAAATTACCTCGTATTGTATTATTCGTTGCTTCAAATACACCTATAAACTGTTAGTTTGTTCCAAAGTGATCTACAAATCAAAAACAATGAAGCTAACCTAAAAAAACGAGAGAGTATTTTTGTTTGAATGCATAAGAATTGTAACAAAAGAAAAAAATAAACACAAAATTTAAACAAATTTCTAACCAGGCACTCAGTATAATTGGTGATCGACGTAACAAAGAAGCTGCTGAAAAGAAAGCAAAGGAGAAGGAACTTCTAAAGGTTTCCATCAAAAAGGAAGATGTTGATCTCATTGTAAGCAATTGCATTGGACTAATACATTACATATTTTCATACATAACTTTTCTTGCCATTGATTAATCTGTAAAACACTTATAAGGATACCACGTTTATTATTATTACAGATGAAAGAAATGGAAATAAATCGTCACTTAGCAGAACAAACGCTCAGAGAACACAGGGGTGATGTCGTTGAAGCTCTGATAACATTAACGAATTGACTGAATAGTGTGCTACTTAGCACAAATATTTCATCACAATTTCAAAAATTCCGATTGTAAAATATTAAATATAGAAGATTGCTATGAGAGTTTCAATAATTAATATTTATTAATATAACTTACAAAATATACATTGTACCTATGCGACACATTATTATTATTATTATTAATATTATTATTATTATTATTATTATAATATTATTTTTTAATTGCCCTTTGAGATAATTTATCTTTTAGCTCTCTCACTTTCACTCTTACTCTCTTTCTCTCTCTCTCTATTTCTATAATTTTTACATACATAAGATATACGTGCGAATATCTGCAACATTTATTGTCAAATTAGTTTTATCTTCTTTTTTTCTTTTTATTTTCTTTTTTAGTTTTATTCTCATTTTTACCGATAATAATTAATAATATAACTATTAGAGATTAATCT
>NW_014569566.1:740746-755735 GCF_001313835.1 Polistes canadensis | reverse complement strand
ATCAATATTATCTCTATTTATACAATATTTTTTATAATTATATATATATATATAGATTTATACATATATATTTATATATAAACACAAACATACCTTATGCATTGACGCACAGCAACGATAGTTCGTTCTCTCTCACTTCAAATGATAATCTGTTACAACAAACGAATTATCATTCCAAATATATTTTATCCAAGATTTATAATCGAAACGCATTCACGAACTTATGTTTCTCGTTCGAGAGAAACTTAATTATCTGATTAGTTATAGCATAAAATATTTTCTTTCTTTCTTTTTTTTCTCTATACGAAAACTCTAACATTTGCACTTCGTCCTCTTAGGATAATTTTATTTTTTTAAAGAAATATTTGTCTCATCACTATTAATACATATTCGGTATCGTCTTAACTCTTATTTAAGTGAAAATTGCTGACCCTGATATCAACTAATATAAGAGATTGATCTTATCAAAAAATTATTCTTGTCATTGCCCTTTTTTTATTTACTTTTTCTTTTCTTATATCGCGAGAATGTAAATTTTATGATTTAAAAAGGAAAAAAAAAATTATGTGAAACAAGAAAGATGTACTATTTATAAAAACTATAATAGCAATGTTGTTGTTGTCAAGGGTAATGAAACTCAGGCATAAATTCACATGATTTATATAATGAAAATGTCATTTATTTGATGTGGGTGCAATGACTTAAAGTAAATGGAAAAATGAATAATGTCTGTATGAGCTTGGGTTTGATGAACAGCACTCGTGCACTAAAAAAACGATTACCACTGGGTTGGACCATTCATGTTATAAAAGTCTCTTTGAATTTAAATGCAACATACAATGGAAGTGTATATGTATGTGTATATGTGTATGTGTATTATGTACCCACAAACAGTGATGCGCAGTGGTATTTATTATAGCTCTAAATTGTGACACGAATGTGCTGAATTCCATGATGAGGTAACACTTGTCTCTTACTTGTACTTAGTTTATATCAAATTATGCAGTCGTACGCTCATAGAATTAATCTTATTGCGAATTAATTTTTCAGAAAAATTATCATTCAATATTAATCTAAACTGTTGTTAGTTAGTAGTTTGCTTGCTTGCTTGTTTGTTGGTTTTCTTTTTTTTCCTTTCTTTCTTTTAATAATGTCATACAGATTGATAATAACTCATTCCCTCCCCCTCCCCGGAAAGGGGAAAAGAAAAAAAGAAAAAAAAAATTATTAATAATAATAATAATAATAATAATAATAAGAAGAAGAAGAAGAAGAAGAATTAAAGTTAACATTCAACGTCACAAGTTCCACGAAGGTATAGTGTAAATATCGCCGTACAGTCCCAAAGATAGATTATTATTAGTATACTTTTTTTCTTTTCAATTGCGTTGTGTAATTTTTTTTTCTTTTTTTTCGTTTTTTTATTTTTCTTTTTTTTTTAAATGGACGTGAAGTTTTTTTTTCTCTCCCTAAAAAGTGTGTATGTGTGAGCGAGAATGGGGGCCAAAATCTGTTCCTCGAAATGTGTTCCTCAAAATCTCTTATATTTTTTTTTTTTTCTTTTTTAATTAAGCCTTATCAATCTACTCTTCTCTCGTAAAGGACGATCGTGTGTAAAAAACTGTGGAAAAAGTCTTAACTATGTTTCCCGTAAGATTTGTTTGTTTGTTTTTTTTTTTTCTAAAAAAATCTCGATGCCATTAAGCATGTGTGCATTTTTTATATTATCCTTGTATATTAACGCATATACACACACGCACGCACACATACACACACATATATAAACGTATAAGTATATCGGGATGAAAGAAAAATTTGTATCCGTGCTTCTAAAATCGTATCTAATAATTCTCCCGACGTAATTTATTTATTTATTTTTTTGTTTACTATTATTATTATTTTTATTGTTTACGTATTTTAAATTTAAAAAGCGTCCGCGCGCACTATTACATTTTTTTTTTTTCCACGTTTTTTTTCTTCTTTTTTCCTCTTTTTTTGTTTGTTTTGTTTTTTTTTTTTTTTTTGTTTTTTAAGGAACATGAGTTTAGCACAGTCTGTAAAATATAATAATAAATTATCATGATATTTTTTGTTTGTTTCGTTTATCGTACAGTAAAAGTGTATGCTTATTACATGTGTCGGTTTATTTGTTTTGTTATTTTGTTTATTTGTTTGTTTGTTTGTTATTTTCCTTCGGTTCTTATAAAATACAGTTTAGAGATATGTACACAGTAAAAAGCTTAAAATCGAAGGAGGATTAAACTTTGTATTTTTTTTCTTTCGAGAATATTATTATGCTAGATTTGGGACTGCCCGGATTATAATTATAATGATTATTGATTCACTTAACAAATGTGTGTAATTGTATTTTTGTTGTTGTTGTTATTATTATTATTTCTCACTAGTTGCCAAAAAATCATCATCATCATCATCATCATCATCATCATCATCATCATCATCATCATCATCATTATCATCGGAGAGAGACAGTTTTCTTTTTTTTGTATTATTTTGTTTTTGTTTTTTTTTCTAAAAGAGAAAGGGGGAGGAGAGCAATGATACATAATTGCAATAATTACAGTGGTCTTATCACAGAACATGTATGGCATTAATCATCCTCTCGCATTATTTGTTTTTAAATGTGTTAATGGTATTTATATATATATATATAATAATAATATGGTATTATATTTTATAATCATCGTACTTTAAAAAACGAGATTTACGGATTTATAAAACTAAAATCGGGAGGATCGGGAAGCCAGTACAGTACTCTAACACGATGATGATAATATTTCTTTCTTATTTTTTTTTTTTTGACGTTGGTTGCCCATAATTCGATTTTTTCAAATTTATCATTTTGTTCTTAATAGTAACAAGCGCGACGTTAGTTACTTTATAGTTTGACAAAATAATCGATGACGAAAAGGATGTTACATTGTTAAGAATTATTTTCATTTGCACGCAAAATTAAAAAGAAAATTAATCAAATGCAAAATGGACATTAATACATTTATCGTTAAAAATGAACGGTCTCTTCTCTATTGTGCGTTAGACGCATAACACACATTTATTAAACGTGATTCTTTTTTCAATTTTAATTTCCAAAATAAAATTAATTCGTACCCTAATCATTTCGATCGACTTTTGTATCCTTTTGGTTTTTACAGCCACCCCCAACCCCTCAACCCCACCCCCAAAAGAATAAGACCAACCGGAAAAGGACAAAATTTACAACGTTTGTTTCGAAACTGCATGATTTTTTTTTTGCAATTATTCGATGATGATAATAACAATAATAATAATAATAATAATAATAATTTGTTAGAAAAGAAAAAACAATTGATAATTTCGATATTATAATTGACTAAATTTTATTTTATACAATGTTCAATTTATCTTCGAGTACGTTTGTTTCGTTTCTTTTAATTTATTTTTTTGCTTTAACCACCTCTCTCCTCTTTCGTTAATAATAATTAGAATAATGATATCTAATTAAATTCGTATCTTCTCTTATCGATGCTTTTAATAACATTGTTATTTTTTTGTTTTGTTTTTTTTTTGTGTTTTTCTTTTTTTAATTAATACACGTATAATTCTTGGGAACATGTACGACATAGACATTTGTTATTTGTTTCTTTTTCTTTTATAATAATCAACATAGGACTTTGATAAATTATGGACAACCTTAAATTTAATACAGCAATAATAATAATAATAAAAATAATAATAATTAATAATAATAATCAAAAAAATCTATCACTTTAGCTACTATGCAATACTTGAGAAAACAAAACAAACTGTGCCTAATTGTTGTGGAAACAAGGAGGGCAGGGGGGAAAAGAAAAAAAACGAACAGAGAAGAAAAAGAAAAAATATAGACAGATAGAAAGAGAGGAAAATTAAATCGTAAAACTAAAAAATATCTAGGAAACGACTACAAAATTTAATCCAAAAAAGAAAATAGATTATCTTTTTATCCAAGAAGAAGAAGAACATATACATATGCGTATAAGAATATACGCAAAACAGAAAGGAAAAGAAAAAAAGAAACAAAAGAACAAAAAAGAAAGAAAAATAATTACAAAGGGGCGTATACAGCACAGATTGCGTAGTATTAATAGTAATCATAGTAGTGTAACTGCTGATTAATAATAATAATAATAATAATAATAATAATAATAATAATAATAGTAATCGTATGTGTTTAAGGAGAAAGAGATCATAAAAAACGCTAACTAGAATCATTTATCCGTAAAATGGAAGAGAATTCCAATTCTACTTTCCTTCCATCCTTCCGTCTTATCTTTCTTATATTCTTGACGTTTAACGTATTAAACTAATAAAAAAAAAATATATATATATATATAATATTAATAATAATAATAATAATAATAATAATAATAATAATAACTATATCGCGTCAAATCGGACAGGTAGAGGCAGGCAGGAAGGGATGGAGCATTATTTTGATCCTTTTAGAGAGAAAGAATGGAAAAATAAAGACAAAGGAGCAAAAATAATCTTTCGAATAAAGTTATTTTATCTTTTTTTTTTGGAGAGAGGAAGTAGTAATGGTGGTGTTGGTGATGGTGGTGGTTATGGTAATCGCAAACGTCTATTACAACTCTTCTCCTTCCGCGTGTATAGTATTTAAGAATTTTTATGGTCGAATAACAACAAGTCGACGCAATTTTTTGTTCGCTGTTTGTCATTTGTTAGTTTTGTTTGTTTGTATCTATGTCCAACTTCATGAAGGTTATTTTGGTTGGTTCTTTCTCTTAAATCCTCTCCTTTACTTTAATTTACGTTTCTTTCTTTTTATCGTTCATTTACCTTTCGTTTTCAATCCTTCTCTCATTTTTTCTTCCTTTCTTACTTACTTATTCAATTTCATGTTCTCTCACTCATTCATATCACTTATATTCCATTCATTCATCATATATGCCTTATGCATTCATTCAAATCTCTTCTTATACATTCTTTGTATCCTTCATTCTCTCTGACTGCATTTTTATCTTTTCTTTTGTCTCTCTCTACCTTCCTCTTCCTTTCTTTCAGATGAGGAAGAAAAAGCAAAATTATTGATAAAAGATCTACAAACAAAGAGAAAAAGAGAGAGAGAGAGAGAGAGAGAGGTAGAGAGAGAGAGAGAGTGAGTTGTAAAACCGATGGCGAAAAAAAGAATTGTGATCGATCGAAATATTTGTTCTTAACACAATTCGTGCCTACGGATTATTTTTTTTTTTTTAATCATCATCG
Source organism: Polistes canadensis (assembly GCF_001313835.1). Classification (NCBI taxonomy): domain Eukaryota; kingdom Metazoa; phylum Arthropoda; class Insecta; order Hymenoptera; family Vespidae; genus Polistes; species Polistes canadensis. Next base: position 750,473 of record NW_014569566.1, on the reverse strand, counting down.
TCGTATATTTAAAACAACGTCCAGACGTTTTTAGAAACTGGAGAAGGTAGTAGAAGTAATAGTAGTAGGAGTAATAGTAGTGTAGTAGTAATAGTATAGTAGTATAGTAGTGTAGTAGTAGTAGTAGTAGTAGTAATTGGCTTCGTTCGTGAGAATATACCGTTCATCGCATAATCGAAAATGCACGGTAAAAAAAATCCCCCGAACATTTACGATGAAGATTACGATGACGACAATGATGACGCGATGATGATGAAGACAACGATGACACAACGATGATGCCAAGGATGATGATGTTGTTGTTGACAGGGAAGAAAGATTGTTGCAAAATAATCCTTCGATATAATATTCCTCTTGCTTTTTCTTCTCTCATCCACTCGTTATTTTTAATACTTCATCATCGCCTATCGAGTTTTTTTTTTTTTTTTACGTTCATCATCGTCCAATAAAGAAGTACATTTAAACTTTATTTTAATCTTTTTTTTCTTTTTGTTTGTTTGTTTAATTAATCACTGTCTTTCTAACAAGAAGAAATAGAAGTAGAAGAAGAAGACGCGCACACGCACACTATTATCACTGACACCAAATTCAGAATGAATGAGCGTAAGACGATAAACCCTCCCTCCCTCTTAGCCCACCATTCCTTCAAACACATCCTCCCCTCTCTTTTTCTAAGAGACGACGACGACGACGACGACGACGATGACAGCGGCAATTTTTATTTTTCTCTTCTCACACAACGAATATATGTTATATATGTACGTGTATTTTGTGTGTGTGTGTGTGTGTTGGTGGGTATGGTATTATTTAAGTTTTTGTTTTTTTTTTTTTCTTGTGTTTGTATTTTGTTGCATTATATATCGCGTCGTTAAAGTTGGACCAGTAGTTGTTGTGTTAGCTGCCGCACACTAGGAAACATTTATTTAGCGCACTACTTCGTTATCATCACTGTACACAAAAGTCATGAAGGATGTAGAAGTGGTGGGGGCGATGTGGATGTTGTGCCCGGAGTAAGGGGTGATTGCTTTCAGCTCTGTTTAACTCGTTTCCTTGGTGGTCCGATAGGTGGAATTTGTTGAGTTGCTAACGCACGGAAGGCTTCGGCTATCAGATGCGGATGGGAATTTACCATTGACTTAAATCCCGACGTATCCATCACATCTGTCGCGTGTCTAAACATTCCAAAAAGTTAACAAAATTAAAATAATTACTCTAATATTATGAAGATTCCTATAATACATTTTAATTGTCTAAATGTTGTACATTAATTATTGCTAAATTAATCATTCATAATTTGATGTATAATAAAATTGACAAAATATTTTTAGTGTCTCTAACGTTGATGATTCCTATTTAAAAAAAAAAAAATAAGTCATATTTAACGTATATATTATATATCATGTATTTTTCGAGATCAAAGTAAACTTACGTATTTATGAAATCTATGGCTTGCGCTTTAAGTTGATCAGCACTATGAAGATCGGCGAGTATGAGGATGTCTGCTGCATTGTCAATTGCTAAACTCCCGCAGAGTGCTTCCTCGCACATTACCTTTAGCCTTTCTAACGCATACTTATCCGCGGCAGCTAAAAGATCGTCCGCCATTTTTTCAAGATTCGATGCTTTACCGGTGTATATAAATCGTAACATCTCTCGCAATACTTCTTGTTCGACGTCCGTTATGTCGACGCGATTTTGTTTCCTCTCTTCCATCTCGTGTTCGAACATCGCCGAAAATACAGGACTTCGTGCTGAAAAATAAGAAATAAAACAAAAATATAAATAAATAAATAAATAACAATTTTCTAACACTTCTCTCTCTCTCTCTCTCTCTCTCTCTAGAACATATTTATGAAATAGTAGTAGGTGAATGATTGATGATCGTCGTATCTATGAATATAACGATTGAATAATTTACAAAAGTGTCTATGAAATATTTCGTCAATGATTCATCATAACGTATCTATAAATAAAACGATTCAACGATCTGAAACGTGTCGTCTCTACGGTGTAGTTCGTCAATGATTCAGTACCCTGTTTCCTATGGTCAAGTTAATCAATTATTAAAACTTTGACACATTGACAAACTATACATTCGTATACACGACAATTTTAAATCATTTATTGGTTTATTGGTTTATGAATGATTCTTTGGTGTCTTCCTATCATCCTCTTCTACGGGAATGGATGTTTTATTTTTTAACTCACCAGCGAGAATGGCTTTGTGCGCCTGGAATTCCCTTCCGCAAACTGTCAGCGTAACGTCGCTGAATTTTTGGTTCTCAAATAAAAGACCAAGATCGTCGGGTAGCCGACAGTCCGGTACTTTGAACTGTATCGTGTTACTTTGTCCGGAAATGTTAACACTGTCTGCTACAACACTGACCTAAAATGATAACAATAATAATATCGTTAATGTTATTTTTATCTTAATAATCGTTGTTCGATAAAACAAGTATGATAATTAACATACAAAGGTATATACCTCACAGAATATCGTGAGTTTATCGTCTGGCAAAAGCCCATTGGCCTCATCCAATAGAAAATCTCTCCTAATGAACTTTTTAAAGCCCCAATCTTTACCCTGAACGAACCTGTATGCTCGTTGACTCTCTGTAAACATAAATTAAATGGATTATTTTTTTGTTTTACGAGATTCTTTTACTATCTCCTAATCGGTAGGAATTGTTTTTGTTTGTTTGTTTCGTTATAGATCGTGCATTTAAAAATAAACTTTGTTCAAAAATCTTTCAAATATCCTATTCGATTAACAATTATTTTGTTCGACTTACCCATTGCTTTGGTTTCTTCCCTTTTGGCATTAAGAATAGAAAATTTGAACTTTGCCCTGACTTCTGATTTATTGCAGGAAACAAGAAGGAGGTACAGGGACAGGTAGTCTTTGCTCTCCTCGTCCAGTCCCTTAGGGTTTACTCTTAGGCACCTAAAAAGAATTAATTAATGTCAAATAAATTAAAGTTTAATTAATTTTATTCTCGTTAAAAGAAATCCCTTTTACCATTTCAATTTGTCGTTGGCTCCCGCCGAGAAGGTGGACGACTTGAGTACTTCTCCCATTTCTTCGCGGCAGAAGCTGAAGTTATTTATCGTCCACATGTAGCTGAATTTGACCACCTTCACCTGTGCACACAAGACCTTCAAATGCGACACCACGTCAGAGTCTATCTCGTGGAATCTAAACTTAATCTAATTATTCGTTTATTTTATATGCGCGCGTGAAATCAAAAAAAAAAAAGGAAATCAAAATATTCACGCAGATAAACGAGTACTATGATACACGTTCGTACATTCGCTTATTATTATTATTATTATTATTATTATTTGAATTTGATATTCAAATATGGCGCGCGAAGATTTAACGGAATTGCAAACGTTACGGGGATAGGGGGCGTGACAGAGGAAAGATAAAATGGAGATAACAGAGGTGAGATAGGCGGCCCCCAAAGTACACAGATCATCATACAGCTGGACGGATATAACTATATCAAGACTGTCCTTGAGTTCGAGTGAACAAGCTACGAAGTACTACAAGTATTAACACGTGTTGGGTGGAGGAATAAGTCAGGGTCGAAGAATCAAATTTCATTTCGGTTTTTTGCTTACGTAATTATATTTGTGATAAGTAGAATCATCTATAGTCTTTATCTTTGTTAAATGCTTGTTCTCGAAGATACGATAAGATGAACTATTTATTACTCCGAAAGAAATTAATTCTTTTAATTAAGCTTATGTGTGTTTCTCAACATCAATGATATACATTTTTTAACACAAATAATAAATAAGGTTCTAATTGAATATATGAGAAATAATTTTAAAGAAAAAAAAAAAGAATAACTATTTACAAATTATTTTAATTCCATCGTGTTGCTCGTCGATAAGAAAGAGTTCTTTATTGACGACGAGTAAATGGACGCCATTTTTTAAATCCAATGACAATGACGGTACTTTCAAGAAAATTAAAGTAAAAAAACAAACAAAAGTAAAGAAAAAAATAGAATAAAAGCATAGTTGTTTAAACGGTAAACGTGCACGTTTTAGAGATATGTATTAGAGGGGGAAAAAAATGCATGGCAACAAGGTGACGAAGCAAAGGGAACGCCTAAGGGAAAAGAAGAAGAGTTGGAGAATAAGAATAAGAATAAGAAGACGAGGTCGAGCCCCCAGATGTCAATGATCTCTGACGTCATTTGTGTGCACGACCTTGGTGAACGAAACTAAGCCCAGAGCCAAATCTATCTTTCTAGATAGTTCCTTTAGTGATGACCTCGCATGCTCTATTGCTGGCATACGATACGAAGATAGTTTAAATCGAATTTAAAGGGGGATTTTCCAAGTTTCATTATTGCATACTTCTTGTTATTATATGAAATAAATACTTCAAGAAAGATTTAATAAATGAAATAACGATAAGTATTATATATATAACAATTAATCATAGTAATGATAAATACGAGAACAACTTTCCAACAACTTGCAACTTATTTTAATGTCTTCTTCTATTTTTGTTTTTATAAAAACAAGATAATGTTTAAAAGGTTTTAGACAGAGTAATACAAAAAAAAAAAACAAAGGGAGAAAAGTTTATAATACCAATATCTTTTCTCTTAGAATATCTTAAAGACAATATAAGTTAAAGAGACACAATGGTGACTCGTTAAAGAGCCTCAATATACGTTCTCTAATATATTCACTGCTTGTATTTCTGCAAGTTAAAATAGATTACTACTTAAAGAGAAAATTTCACGACGAAGAGACGAAATAACCAAAAATGAATCGTGAATTGTAAGATAATAAAAAGATTGTATTTAAATCATTTTAACAAGCGTTGCGAGTTAGGCCTCGATAGGATTGTTTTTTTCGTTTCCTTAACCACCCGTACATTTTGGTGATATATAAGGAGACGTTAAAATACGGTATGCGTTAAAGCAGGTGGGTTGTTCAGAGAAAGAGAGAAAGAAGAAGAAAATGAAAGAAGAGGGGGGATCATCGGTCGTCGGCCTATGAAGTCGTTCAACCCAACAACAACGTCGAGGAAGACTCGATCTGATGCTACAACACACGCTCGGCAAGCATGATGCCGATCGGCCTTGAATCAGCCGTGCCCGTTTACGGGAACACACCATACAACAACAGTGTGTTTGTTGTACCACTGTTGGTTGTGCCGTATTATCGTGTCGTGTTGTTTTGCCTTGCCCCGCTGTGTGCCCGTGGGTTCAACCACCACCAACCCAACCCAACCAACTTTTCTATTCACTTCCGGTAGGATCTTCTCGTGGACAAGCTGTCCGAGCTCTTTCTCTCTCTCTTTCAACTTAAGTTAAACTATCATCTAAGATCTTTCGAATCCTTAAACGATCATTGCTTTCAAACATTTTGTTCAATTTATTTATTTTGATATTATATTTTCTTCTTTAAATAACAAAAATTAATATTTCGTGTTATTAAGATTGTCATATTTTGTACAAGTGAAAAAATAATATTACGCGGTGATATTAGGGTGAATTCAATAGTTCGCGTGCGTTTTTTAAAATTAATATTTTCCAAAGTAAATATTATAAAAAAATACAATTCATTGTGTGCAGTTTATAACACAATAAACGTACGAATTTTTGGTTTACCCTAATTCGTTTGGTATCCTATCTTTTTGAGATGCATTTACTTTTTTGGATTAATATTATATAATATTTTCTTTCTATACTGTTGATTCTGTGTTAGGATTTTTATAAATGAAAGAGACTCGAACTGATAGCAGTAAAAATACTTTTTCTAGATATATATATATATATATATACATTAGACAAGTATTAGATATTTGAAAAGAGAAAAAAGATATTGTATCACGTTCGTTAACTTGAAATTTTCACTTCGGAAAAGATAATTATAGAGAGACAGTAAAATCACAGGATTAAAAGAGGAATGAATGAGAACGACAGAAGAGAAAATAATTTTGGCCGATGATATAATCGTGTGACCGTTTCGCGTCGAACGGCCTTGAACCCGGAATACCCGTTCGAACGNAAAAAAAAAAAAGAGAACGACAGAAGAGAAAATAATTTTGGCCGATGATATAATCGTGTGACCGTTTCGCGTCGAACGGCCTTGAACCCGGAATACCCGTTCGAACGATGAACCTTGACTGGATGGAATAAGAGATAAAGAAGTTGCGTGCATATTTAATGTTCTTATGAACAAATGTGAAAAAGAAAAGGTTCCACAATTTATTTGTTTCGCGAATACTTAAAGAACAACTGTTCAAACAATTGGTACAATTTAAAAAAAAAACACTAAGAGTATTATTTTATATTATTTATAGAGAGAGAGAGAGAGAGAGAGAGAGAGAGAGAAAGATAAATGAAAAAAAAAGAAAAAGAAAAAAGTCATTTCAACGAGTTTATACTATTCGAAATGGCGGAAGTTTAAAAGGGTTATGGTGGTGTGGTTTTTGTATCGTGAGTACTCCACCCGCTCCCCCTCCTCCCTCCGATCTCCCCCCCGTTTCTCCCCCAGTCGGATAGTTAGTTCCGTGGTTGGCGAATTTTCACGGTGAACTCAGCAAACGTTTCCTCGTTCGGGTCGAAGAATCCGAATGAGAGAGGAAAGGAGAAAAAGAGATAGAGAAAGAGAGAGAAAGAGAAACGAGATATCTAGTTGCAGGTCGTTCACATCGTGAGGGGACGAGCAGTAAAAATAGAACGAGAGTACCAGGAGCGCGTGTACTCTCTTCGCGAACCAAGAAGAAATTACTATACGACGAGAAGATGACGAAGATGATGACAACGATAACAATAACAATAATCATACGTAGGACACGCCAACGAGAATCTAATCTCATTGCTTAACTATTGAAAATAATCATCATAATATTCCATAAACATTGATCGAATTCAATTTCGTTAGATTTTAATAATCGAGAACAAAGCTAAGGGATTAACGATTTGTTTGTTTGTTTGTTTTTTTTCATTTTTTTTTTTTTAACTATATTTCAATCGGAACGATTTTTCCTCTTCATCATCCGTTCGTTTTATTTTATATCTGTATTCCTGTGACAGTGATACGCCAATGGTAGAGTCAGACTGTCGATAAGGTAGATACCCTCAGATCGACGTTGTTATTCTCAAACGGTGTCTCGTGTAAAATTGATGACGTATGTACGCGTACGATATTGTTCGTTAACCTCTTTTAATTGAAAAGGACGATTCGAAAGGAATATTATTTCAATCTTATTTATCGGACGATATAGAATTAACGCGTCATATTGTCTTGTACACTTATTGTTATTTCTATCGGTTAAATGTATATTTACAAATATAAATTCGGGTAAATAATATTTTCGCAATTATGAGAAGAAAATATCTCAAATGATTACAAGATGGCGGACGGTTTGGATTATTTTCAAAGCGTAATTATATTTCTTTCTACACATTGCGATTTAATATTAAATCTAAAAAGAGATTGTTCGCATTCGTTTAATTTATTTATAAGTTTAATCGGACTTATATAAATAAAAAAAAAAAAAATTAAACGAATACAATCAGTATCTCTCTCTTTCTTTCTTTCTTTCTCTGTCCTTTGACTACGTGTATATTTGTTAGACATGATCTCAACACAACAGAGAGGAATCTAGAATGAACGAACGGGACATACGATCGTCGTCGATTAGTCGGTCGTCTTGGAAACGGACACTGTGTTCAGTACAGCTTGGGTTTAAAACACAATGGGCATGTTGTTGTACGTACCTGTGTGTAACACCAATTCTCGGCAACAGGGGTGTTCACTTCCGGCGGTGGTGGGCTCGGAACGCGGCTTACTGCCATACTACTGCTGCTGTGCAAATTCGAGCTGACTCGCGAGGTTTGGGGTGCACAGTCGTTCACCGCAAGCCTGTGAAACAAAAAAGAAAAGGAAAAAATAGAAATAAAAAAACAATGTTGCATAAGTAGAAAAAGAAAAGAAACGAATAAAAAAGACACCATCGATCGAAATCATTCGTCAACGGTTAAAATGTATTTGTACGTTAATTTAAACAAATCCTTTTTTTTTTATTTTTCGTTTAAATGACGATATAAAAAAAAGAAAAAGAAATTAAAATCATGTTTAATAATAAGTTGTGTATTAAAGATAAATCTAAATAACGTGTAACCTGAACGATCGAATAATGGCAATGACGACGATGACGATTAGAGAAGAAATAAGACAAATAATAATAAACAAATCAAAATTATAAGAATTTATCGATGATATTAATAAATAAATCGGTATGATTAAAACAAAATAATCTACGAATGAGTCCATTTTTATATATCGTCGAATAATTTTCTGCGAAGAAATATCGATGAACCGATGTCGACGATCATCTGTGGTGATCGAGAATGAGACTTGAACCGAATACATATACGGGAGGGACACCACGAAACAGATGTGTCAGAGAGAAAGGAATAGGGATGGGTAAGGAGTGAGAAAGAGGGATGGATTGATAGAAATAAGGGGAACCATACGATATAAGAAGAAGAGCAACGACTACTAACACTCTCGGTATAGGCAAAAACAGCAAACACAAACGCAAAAGCAGAAGGGTTCCTCACATGGCGGGGCTTGTGCTATGGTAAAAAAAAAAGTATAGTTAATAGGATAGGAATGGATTGCTTATCGTACCCTTATGTATATGCATGATGGGTGGTACGTATGTATATACACGAGTATATATGTGTGTGTGCGCGCGCACGAGAGTTTCATGACAAGTGGAAGAGTGGGGATAGATGTGGAAGTGTATGCATGGTGGTGGGGATAGGACAGTGGGGGTGGTAATGGTGGTGGTGGTGGCGCTGTAGTTCCCTACACGAGGAAAAGAGAGGGGGGCAATAAAAGTGGGAGAGTGAAAGAAAGAGGAATTGAAAGAGTACGAGAAAGAGAGAAAGAGAAAGAGAAAAAGAAAAAGAGAGAGAAGGAAGAAGGGTATGCAGGGCACGCGATATGGCAAGCTCTCACGTGTGGCACAAGTACGGAACTACTACGGAAAACATCGAAGCCCACGACGACGGTGAGTCCAAGAGAGTACATTAGCCTCGCAGGTTCATCGGACCCCTGGTGTTGTTGGTTCTCTTCTTTTCTTCATTTCCGTTTTTATTACCTCTTCCTTCACGATCGTTTCCCCCCTTTTCTTAACCCCGTCTCTCCTCTCCTCTCCTCTCTTCTTTATTTTATCTCTTTTTGGTTTATTCTCTTATTTTTTATTTCACAATTGTTAGACATTAATATGTTTTAAATGATCGATTATTGACACCTAATAAGAAATATCAAAATCATGATAATAATATTTAATTGTTTCTTTTTTATATATCAGGAAAATGAAAGTAATTATCGAAAGTGTAAATGAAGGTACGAAGAATGTTAACTACATTCAGGATGATGGGTCTTATCTCGTCTAATAATTTTATTAAAGCATTTTAACTTTAAATTTAAATTCAAATTAAATAAATTAGAGACAGTTTAATATTTTATCAATTCTTTCATTCAAGTTTTCAAGTAAAAAACTATTGATTTTGTTACCTTTGTACAGTCAATATACTGCAGCCTTTTAAATTTCATTCAATGGACAGAATAAACTTATTATTTAATTCAACAAGACATGTTTTTGATAAACAGGTAAAATATATCATTATAATAAATTAAATAAATTTGCTTAATTCCTTTAATTAATTTAATTTAA
>NW_014569566.1:719684-740205 GCF_001313835.1 Polistes canadensis | reverse complement strand
TGTGCACGGACGAATGCACGATGCATATGTATAAAATACACCACCCTCTTGTTTCGATATAGATAAGAACGAGGGTAGAGTAACGAAGGAAGAGGGGGGGGGGGGGGTAGAAAAAGAAAGTTAAAAGTTGACTGAATCGTCTGTTAAAAGAAATAATAATAATAATAATAATAATCGAAAAGTAAAAAAAAAATAAAGGGGATGTTTTTATATTTCTATCTGGCATTTTTTTTTATTTCTTTTTCTTCATCATCATCATCATCTTTCGTTCATATTTTCTTCCTCTCTATCTCAAGTTTAGTTCCGTATCAAAGAACATATAAAACGACACTTTCCTCCTCCTCCTCTTTACCCCACCTCAACTCACCCTCCCTCCCACAATACAAGCTCACAACTTTCACTTCCACATTGCTACTACTCCCACATTGGTTTGCGCTAGATAGTAGTCCATAGCACACAACTGGCAAAAGAAAGAAAATAGAGAAAGAAAGAAAGGAAGAAAAAAAGGAAAAAAAAGAAGAAGACAGACAATCAAACGGAGAAAGAGGGGGAGGGAGAGAGAGAGAGAGAGAGAGAGAGAGAGAGAGAGAGAAAAAGGAGAACAGGATGGCGAACATATTTTCGCCAAGGGAGAAAGATAAACTATGTATTTTTCTCTCTACTATTGCGATAGCACCTTGCGTGCGATTGGTCACGGGTGCACGAACACGAACGATTGTCGTTCGACAAGAAAAGAAATCGATCAGAGGGCGATCCGCCAATTTCTCTTACGCTTTTATATATATATATGTGTGTGTGTGTGTGTATTATATCCTTTGTAATTTACTTCGATAGACGATTAATCCAACATCGTACCTTATTTCGAGATTAATACATGTGTGTGGGTGGTATATTATATCGATTGCAATCTCCTCTTAGTATTTCTTACTTGTCAATGGGATATAAAATGATAGAAAACTGGTTATTATTACTTCTTCTTCCTTATTACCGTTGACGGTAAAACGACGTTTAAGAAATTTCACACAAAGAGATTTTCTTTATTTTATATATAATTATTTATAAATATAATATTATTTTTTAGATTTACTTTTTTTATTGGCAAACTCGACTCGGTAATATGTCAACGGTTATATATATAAAAAAGAACATTATTTAAATGCAATTACGTGTTTAATTAATTAAAAATATGTAATAGGAGAGAATATACATAAATACCGAGTATATTAACACTTTACTGACCGATTGCCTATTAATCGGCTTTTGTATTGCCAACGTTTACCGAACAATCGCTTTTGTTGCATTGTTTGTTATCAACATTTTATTAAATTTAATTATCCTATCCTGTAATATGCTGTATATCCTAATATATCCTGTAATAACAGAAAGCGGAAAATTCTCTCCGAACATATGAAACGCACAGATATTCTCCCATGCGCTAGTGTAAACCGAAAAACAGCGGTCGTTTGAAAGTATCTGCGGTTGAGCGGCCGGTGTTAAAATAATTAATTATTAAGACAAGACAATAGAAAAGTTCATTATTATACAGCATTTAAAAAAAAAATGATAGAAGAACACAAAATCGAATATTAAGAACAAAACAATAAAATAAATCTCCTCCTAGGGGAGGATTCAATTTCGAGCTCTCTCTTTCGATGGGCCTTGGACAACGGAGAGCGGGGAGTTGAGGAGGGCCTTCTCTTTCCGGGACTCTCTCACGGAGGCGTGGGCCTACTCCTCCCCCCCTTCCTTGACCCCTCCTTAACAGTTCGAACAACTCGAAGAAGTAAGTAAGCCCAAGGGGAAAGTAGAACGGTCGCGAGCGCGAACAAGCGGTTTGTTTCTCCGTCGTATTGAGAGTTCTCTCTCGCCGGTGAAAACGAGGAAGTTAGGTGAAAACCACCCATACAACACTAAAGCGAAACCACATAATTACACGCGAGTACTCTCGCGACCGAACACGACGACCGACCGACCACCACGAGAGGAGAGGAGAGTGGAGTTCGTTCGCGCGTTCGTTTCGTTGCCAAATCAGCCCTGAGAACGATACTTCACGTGTTACGTCGACTTTCTACCCCCCTTTTCCCTCCCCCTCCCCGTGCCACCCTGCCCAACACTCGTCTGGCTGGCTAGCTGACTATCTATCTATCCGTCTGTACCCCTCCACCTCTGTTTGCAACTCCAATATTCTACTCGAGTTTATATTCTTTGCCAAAGTATAGTTATATATCGTGCTAAAAAAATCGTTTCAGAAGAGAAAAAGTATGGTTTTTTTTTTTATATACGAGATAAAAAGGTTAGACACAGACAGACGGTAACGTTTGATATCTCTGATGGTAACGTCAATTAAAGATGGCGTCGGTTCATACTCCTCCATATTTGTATTTCCTTTTTTTTTTTACTTCAATTGAAACGAAATGGCGTCTCTTGTTTAATATCTCTCTATATAATTTTGTAATTGTATATTAATTTATATTGTAAAAAATGTGAGATGAAATATAAGTAAAGTAATGATAAGATATTGTAAAAAAAAAAAACTTTATATGTTGTGCAATAAAAATCTGATTAGATATAGAATTTATATTGTACACATTTATTTGTATGTGTGTGTTTTTACTCTGTATTAATATAAATTCAATATATATTCTACAATTTTATTTATTATTATTATTATTATTATATCACTATTTCTTTACTATTAAGAATAATGATAAAATGAAAGTCTAACAACACTCCCCTCCCTCCACCGAGGCCAAAAAATCTAATTTTATTAGCCAATTACACACGACACTCGCTGGCTAATTTTGTTAAAGTCGAGATATAATCTTGTATAATAGTTTTAGCTGACACATTTAAGATTACTACCACGGTGTATTATTATTATTATTATTAGAAGAATAAATAAATACGGGTTGGTGTGCGTTGGAACGACTAAGAATGGATTGAAACTTTCGCTCGATAAAATTCCTTCTTTCTTTCTTTCTTTCAATCAATCCTTTTTATTCTTATTATTCCCCCCCCCCAACCATCTTATTCGTCTTTTTCTTCCAATGTCCTGTTAGTGTGCCTGCCTGCCTGCCTGCCTGCTGCTTGCTTGCCTGGATAGTTTTCCCGGAAACGAGTCTCGTACTACAGAATATTGAAATTCTCTCTCTCGATCTCTCACGAGAATAGATTTCCGCGAATGGTGTGGGACATAGTCATTTCAGATTCCCGGCGAGGAGAACTTTCCCCCATATAGATACACTCCTCCTACGTATATATATGTAAATGTATATACTCGTATATGTATGTATATATATATACATCTATATTTCTAGAGAAAAAGAAAGAGAGAGAGAGAGAGAGAGAGAGAGAGAGATTCTCTATACTCGAGTTCACCATTCCGTTTTCCCTCAGACGTTAACAGATACATTCTTTATGAAAAGAACGGAATTATCCGTCTTTCTTCTTCACTTTTTTTTTCTCCTCGAAGTAAAGTTCGAATAAAATCGCGTTACTTTCCTTTCAATCCACCACCACCACCACTACCACCACCATCAACAACACACACTATCGTCACCATCACCATATCATCATCCCTTTGGTCTTTACATATTTTATTTCTTCTCTGATTTGTTTTTGAAAGAAATTTAAAAGTAAAAGTAGAAGGTAACGGTTAATGTATAGAAAAACGGGGAATGATAGAACAGACGTTATATAACACACCACCACCACCACCACCCCTTATCATTCTCTTGCATTTGAATAATTTAATAGTTTTGGATTTTCTTTTTTTTAACTACTTTTTTTCCCTTCCGTTGTTCTTCAAATTCATGACGATCATCAACCTCTCCCTCCCTCCCACCCTCTTGGAATGCGGAATACAAAAATAAAAAAAAATACCGATTAACTATCATCGTCAAACTCGTTGAAAATGAACACATTTGCGAGTAAAATTGGATGGGTTGGAGGGGGCTGCGTAATGTAACAAATTGATAGATACTTGATAAAGGGGATGAGGTTTGTTAAGGGTGTCGTGTCGTAGTCCGTAGTTAAATCGCAGTTTAATTTCACCGAGAAGTAGTTTTAGAACTATCGGCAGCAGGCGTGTCATCCGGTTTAGAATTTCACCCCCCTCTTTTCCCCTCCTCCTCCTCCTCCTACTCTGTGCTTCACATCTTTTAGTATTCAAGGGAATACCGAAGTGGAAACCACGAGTTTCAGGTAACGTCGGAGGACGAGGTATCTACGAAGAAAGAAGAAGAAGAAGAAGAAGAAGAAGAAGAAGAAGAAGAGGAAGGAGGAGGAAAATATCGCGTTCGTGTCATTTTCTCTCTTAGATGGTATGAAATATTTTCCTTATCTCTTTTTCATTGTTCTTAGAGAAATTTAATATGAAACACATAAATACAATGAATAATTAATTCGATATATTTGACGCGTGTACCTTGATAAACCGGTTATTCATAATTTAACGATATAATATATATAATTGTGTTAAGTTAAAGTATTAAAAATTTTAAGAACAAGTGATGTATATAGATTTACATTAATTTAAACGATATCTATAAATTTATCCTTAGAATTTGTTAATAATTGCATATAAGTGTGCACACGCCTGTATGCAAATGTATGTGGGATACACCATCGAGTATTTTTGATATACGTTTACGCGGAAAATTATGGAAATAAAAAAAGATAACACAATTTCTATTGTATTTTTAAGATTTACATTTTTTATAACCTCTAGAGAGAGAAAAAAATATGAACGATAATATTTAATCGATGTTAATAACTTGCATATTTTTAAATGACCACAAGGTAAACCCTTAAAACACAATCGATTTTAATATAAAAATTATTAGTAGTAGTAGTGGTGGTGGTAGTAGTGGTGGTGTAGTAATTGTAATAATAGTAAAAGTAGATGAAGAAAATAACGACACCAAAGAACGATGAGAGAACTTAAAGAGAAGTCAAGGCTGACGCTTGCTTGCTTGCTTGCTTGCTTGCTTGCCGCGAGTTGAGCATGATAAGACAAAGGCTAACTCTCTTCAAGGCCATCACACGGCTTGGCTTTACGTACGTTTTGCACGCGTCGAAGTTGTCGTTGTCGTAGTCGTCATCTTTCTTTCTCTCTCTCTCTATCTCTCAATTTATTTTCCTACCTTCCTCTTTTCATATTTTCAACATTGAATACAATATAACACAAAACTACAAGAATAACGAAATGTATAATAGTTGAAAACAATAAGTGTAACGTAAGAGATACTTAAAAGCTCCTTGAGGGATACTCCGAACAAGTAGACTACCTTGTCGGATTCAAGGATTCCATTGGATTTCTGTAACCAAGAGAAAAGAACAAGAACAAGAATGGCATTTAATAATCGTTCGAAAATATCATCGAGACAAACAACAACTATTCCAGTCTTTCTCTTATATTTCTATTAACTCCCCCACCCCCACCCACCACTACCACCACCACCACCACTACTACCACCTCTTGTTCTTCAGGGCCATAAGAGAGTAGATAATAATAACAAACAAAAAATTGGATAAAAATCTGAAATGTGAATAGAAAGAAACGTGATGGCTGACAGATTACTTGAAGCATACTATTTTCTCTTAAGGGGGATCAATGTCATTAATACCAAACACACGTGATTAACGTTCGATCGATTCACCTTTCTTCATTATGTAAAAGCGAATATAAGCAACTCAACGTAACGACAAACAAACGACTAGCATGTGCATGTGCATGTGCACGCGAGTCTCGTTGCTTCCGCGTCAACTGGAAAGAACGTATGTTTTGCGAGTGAGGAGGAAGAAGAAGTAAGGGAGGGAAAGAGGGGAAGAAAGGGGTAGAGGGAGGAGGAGGAGGAGGAGGTTATGTCTGAAACATCACTCTTCACTCTCAGCAGAGATATATTTCCAACTATCGAGCTATGATATTTTTCTTTTCCGATTTAACGACGTCGTCAACATAACAACGTGACACGCATGTTTGTTCTACTGTTTCTAATGCAACACGAGAAGGAACAACAACACGATGATACAAATAATAAATTTTCAAACGTCACGTTTAACATCTTGTTTTAAATATCAGCTAAGTTAGCTAGCTAGCTAGCTAGCTAGCTATTACACGAAGGAATTTGTCCTTTCAATAAGAAGAATTTAATTGTTAGAATTGATTTATCGAATTATATAGGTAATTATTAAACGATTCAAATTGTTTATTTACTTGTCTTTCCCCCTCCACTCCCCCCCGCCACCTATTTGATTCGATTTAATTCTATTATAGATACGATAATATACGCGTATTATATAGATTGTTGGACTTGAACTCCTTCTTCCTAACTAATAAGAAAACTAGGCTCACTCAGTAAGGGCCCATCTGGAGGGAGCGGACCTCGCAAATTGGCCGTGAGGCCCAAGGTCGTCCGGTATATCCCACGTACCAGGGCACTGGCCCTGCTATGCTGTTCTGTGCTGTGCTTTGCTTTGCTTTGCTCTGGCAAAACGAGTCGGGGTACAGGGAGCTGTAATATAATCGAGCTTCTAAAGAAAAGATTTAGAAAGATGTGAATATGATGGTAAACTAAAAGTTTCTCTAGAAGAGATCAAGGATGAAGAGAAAACAAAAACAAAAAAAAACAAACTGGTGTGTGTATACTTATGTACGCAAGTAAGAAGTTATGTACTTCTTTACCGTACCAAAACGAATCATAACCTCAATAACCTCGAAAATAACTTCAATATGCGCGCGCATCGTAAATATCGATAACTTCGTGGTGTCGATTTTTCGGTCGCATTTAACCTCACTTTCCAAAACGCGCCAAAAGAAATATAACTTCAAAAAAAGATCTTAAAAAGGAGTAATCATTGAAATATATGAAATATTTGATCCGATATTAAACAGAAACTATTATTTTCTATATTTATTCTTCGATTATTCATTTGTTTGTGTCTTCTTCATTCGACCCTTTTTATTATGTTCATCATGTGACGTTGCATTAAAAGAAAAAGAGAAAAATAATATAAGCACGGTTTTTAATATCTAAAAAAAGAAAGAAAGATATATATATCGACTTAACGAAGTCAACAAACATGGAACGAACCGAGCCAAAGCTATTGTTTTTTCCTTCTTCTTCTTCTTCTTCTATTGGGGGAGTTCAAAGTTTAATTCGGGTTAATTACAGGAGAATGAAATTTTCCGTGGAATACGACGTAGAGAAAGAAAGAAATAAAGAACAGGGAATTAGTTTTTATATTTAAACTATGTTATTATATACCAAAACCACTATCACATTCGGTGCTTCTGCTGCTGCTGCTGTTGATGTTGCTTTTATCGACCAAGCAAGGGAATAAAAGAGAAAGAAAGAGAGAGAGAGAGTGAGAGAGACTATAAAAAAAAAAAAAAAAAAAAAAAAAATTCCGAGTCTCCACGCAACGTTGGAGAAATTCCAAAAGGCATATCGGCGAAGGTCTTTTCCAAAAGACCTTTCTTAGAAGCTGCGGCAGAGACTGCGGTCACGAGACGACTCCTATATGCCGGGACACGACGTGGTAATAAATCTACCCCCTCCTCCCAACCCCACCCCACCCTTCCACACCCCTCAAATTTTTTTTTTTATATTCTTTTCGTCGTACCCTAATAACAAAGACGATCGTCGATATTCAAAGTCACGGCCAGTTCTTTTTTTTTTCCATTTTAATATTTTGCAGTCATAATTTTGTGCGAAATGAAAAGAAAAGAACAAAAAAGAAAAAATACTTATAGTTACGTTTATGAAAATTATTATTTAATGGGAAGAGAATATTTTGTCGATTAGATTCGAATCGAGTAATAAATTAATATTCATATACGTAATATATATACATGATCAAAAACAAAGTTAATTGATTTTTTGTGAAGTAGGGGCGGGGGGAGGGAGGATTGTGCTAACGCATAATTCATATCACGAATATCGAATTATCGTTAATTTGCGGAATACAATTTTACCAAATGAAATTTAAAAAGAGAAACTTCTCGATGCGCAAATGAACACGCAACAATACGCAATTGCGAAATTTAATGGGAAAAGTTAAAGAGTTAATTGAATAATTGGATCAAAGTGATATAATAATTTTAAATAATAAAAAAGAAAAATCAAATGAGCGTATACATTTCGAAAAAAAAAAGAAGAAAGAGAAAACTAAACTATTTTCACCCATTATTTATGCTACCCAAATTAGTCAGTCAGTCAGTCAGTCGGCTTATGAAGGAGAACGAATAATACACTTTGAAAAGGATTTATCCAATAAGGAAAAAGCTCCGAGGAAGGGACAGGCTGTTACTAGTGAAGTTGCCGTGTTTGGATTGGTCGATTGCTGGCAACGAGTTGAGGGGAGGGGCCATCAAGGAAAAGAGAGCTTTAGTTACATAAATGGCGCCCTTTTAAAGCGACTAATAAAGAGAGAGAATTTCTTTTTAGGGCGTGCCTAAAATCTTTAGTGGAAGAAAAAAAAAATTTTTTAAAACAAAAAGAAAACCAAAGAAGAGTATTATTATATGGGATAAGGAGACAGAAACCAATAAACGAGCGAAAAATTAAAGAAGAAAATAAGGAAGAAAAAGCGTGCTAGCGTTCAATAAAGAAAGAAACTTTAAAGTTAAAAAGGGGAAAAGGAGAAGAAGAGAAGCAGAAGAGGGGAAAGTGGGGTGGGGCAGGGCAAGGGGAAGCAATACCAAGAAGAAGAAGAAGAAAAAGTAGTTCCATCGTGCAAGGACGTTTCGTGGAAGTCGTCGTCGTCGTCGTCGGGGCTCCCTTAGAGAAACCTTCAGCGAGTTTTGCATTCCGTGGAACTCGCCTGCTGCTGCTGTTGCTGCTACTCACCTATACCTTCCAGGTGAAGTCAGACGCTGACGCAAAGAAAGAGAAAGAGAAAGAGAAGAAAAGAGTTAGCGATACAAGTAAAGAAAAAGCTTTAGGAAAAAAAAAAAAAAGAAAGGTAAATCTAAAGTTTTTTTTTGTTGGGAGACAATAAAAATGGTGAGAAATAAAAAAGAAACAACATAAATGGAGTAGGAAGGAAGGAAGGAAGGAAGAAAGGAAGGAAAAAAACGAATCCCAAAAAGTGACAATTACATACCCAAACATATCTTTCCCATTCCCTTTAAGCACCCTGTCGAGACCCTGATGGATTCGACACCCCTAAACCTCATCCAACCCTACTATTCTTTTTCCCTTTTATATATATCTTTCACTCTTTTACATTTACACTACACGTGTATACCTTAACTTCATAGTATTTTTAGTATACGTATATTCTAGCTTATATATGTGTGTGTTATAATACGGTTTATACCACCACCACCACCTCGTCTTTTGTGGTTGTGACTTTATTTCATCGAGAGTACTGGACGACATCGATTGGCCTCGCTTTTTCTTTTCTTCTCTTTTTTTTTTTCGTTTTCTTCCCTATCTCTTGCTCACTCATATTATTATTTTTCTTTTCTTTTTTTTTGTGATCTATAATAATAAAACACACATACTTGACGTAATTGATAAATGAAATCAATGGACACGTTGACGTGTCCTCGTTTGACGTAAGCATTTTTTTTTTTTGTTCTCGGAACTTAATAATATACTCAACCTCGAAATTTGAGATTACGATCGTTACTCTATTATACTTGATACAATTTATATACGACCAACTGTCGAATATAACACGTGTGAATTGTATGTATGTGCGTTAATATATATATATATATAAAAATATATATGTGTGTGTTTGAAGGTAGAAATACACAAGTGCATTATTTTATCGGTCAAGCTGTTATTAACGTAGTTCTTCAGATAATCGACGAACTTCTAATATAATCTAATCGATCTAATAAGTTTCTTTTTTCTTTAACAAAAAGAGAGAGAGAGAGAGAGAGAGAACGTGTAATATAAGATAAAATGAATAAAAATGATGAAGAGATTAAATAAATAACGACCTTTACGAGATTTCTTCCTACGTATAAGAAAGCTTTAATAGAAGGGGAAAAGGAGGAGGAGGAGGAGGAGGAGGAGGAAGGGGTAGAGAAGGAAGAGGAGGAGGAGGAGGAAGAGGTGCTCGATGTGATAACAATGCTAGGTCAACTGTTACCGGAATAAAGGACACCGACACCGTATATGCATTTTCTACCTTCGCGTGCATGTTGTGTCACACATGCATGCCGTGTATATAAGTTTGTGTACGTACCTCTTTCTCTGTGTATGTGTGTGTGTATTCATGTGTCGTAAGAAGGAAAAAAAAATGATGGCGCACAGTATTACGATAACATCGGACAAGGTCGATGATTTTCCGACTCATTTAACGCCATGTTGTTGATTATCTATTATTACTATTAATACAAAGAGACGATGACGATGACGAATATAATCAACATAATTAATAAATTTGTAATATCTCATTTTCGGAGTTAATAATAAAATTGTGTTTTTTTTTCGAAGTGGGTGGGTGGGGAGGTGGTAATTATAATTTGAAAGCTAATTAAATGAGATAAATCGAACGATGATTTTGTTCATTCTTAACGGTTAACGTATTATATCAATAAAGAGATTAACTTTGAAACGCGTAAATCTTTATTACGAGTCGGGGATCGTAAACCGTCGCAATGAATACACACACACACACATACGTACATTCACATAAATATGGAGGCAGCTATATAAAAAGTATGATTGTGGGAAGTTCAAAAGTATTTCGAATATGGCATAGCTACTGTGTTTTTCTTATATTCGCATATTTATACATGTATTGTATATATATGTACATTTATACACGGTTTTGTTTGAAATCTTTTATTAGCATTTTGTTGGTTGGTTGTTTGAAAAAAAGATCGCGAAATAAATAATAAAATAAATCATACGATATCTATATCAAGTTATAACACAGCTGAGAAAAGATTTTCGAATTGAAATTTGTTTATATCTCGCGCACTTGGATGTGGTTTTGTTGCTACTATTGCTGAATTTTAATGAGATAAGTTTATCGACCAATAATAATTCTCGATAGAGATCGAACGACATATTTATACAAATGTAACGATACGATTGGCTTTAAAAAAGAAGTTCACTTAAATTGAAACTTAACTGAACGAGATTTCGATTGGTTCAAATTTATATGTATAGGAATATCGATTAGGTTTACAAATATATATATATATCGTGGTGATAGTAATTTAGGCTCAACGATATTTTTTAATTTCTTTTTTTCTTAAATTAACGAAGGTCGAAGTTATATCTTTAAAAATGTATTTGGTTGTTACGCAAGATCCGTTATTTATTATCGGCACAGTAGTGGTAAGATGACAATGGAAGATAATACAAAACTTCAATAGCAACTCGATCGAGCTAAGTAATAAACGTTGTCATAGTTGTTTGCCTAGTTGTATATCGGAGCTGTAAAAGGTCGTATGTGATGATTTTTATTCAGTTGACAAAACCTATTTATGTGTACACCTCTAACTCTACTGCTTAACAATTTCTTTTGTAAATTATTTTCTAAAGTCCATTAGCAACAATGTCAAGGCCATCGAATGGTGATCGATCGAAAAGAAAAGAAAAGAATAAAAGATTACAATTCGAACGATTTTGTTTGTAAAAGTAGTTCATCGTTCATTTATAGTCTCTTGGTGAATCACTGCTGTTTTAAACGATAGTAGTACTTTCCTATGTGTCAACAGGAAGTAAATACGAGTAATATGATTCTTGAAGTATAATGCTATATTCGACAAGAGAGGAGGAAGTTATCACACAACAAGGAAAATTTTCTCTATTCCAACAATATTTTCTGATAAAGTTAGAGATTAGAAAATCGATAAGAGAACAGATTAGAATACAAGCTGGGGAAAAACGTATAATTGTGAATTGAAAATAAAAAAAAAAAAAAAAAAATATTCAAACATAAATAATTTGTTGTCCTTAACTAAATTGAATATCTAAAATTAATTCAATCTTATTATGGGGTTCTGAATATTTTTCCTATCACACGTTAATGGAACGTGCAATCGCGTTATTCGATCGGTAAGGAACGTTGACCAATGGAAGGGCTACCTCCTACCTAGTCACAGATCGAAAGAAATTCTAATCGCTAAGTCTTGTCACGAAGTGGCCGTATATACAAGAAGCTAGCTAGCTAGCTAGGTTCCTTGCAAGCTAGCAAGCAACCTAGCCATTTTGTTACGGCCAGGCTGGGATGTAGAAAAGAACACGATTACCTCGATCGATTTCTCGAACTTTTGAATTTCAAATGTTCCCGCGCCCTTCCTTCAAACTGGAATACAACTAGAATAATCTTTCGCAAATTACCATACGTTTTTTTTTTAACACGTATTACAAATATTAAAAAACAAAAAACATATATCTCTTATAGATATATAAAACTTATTTTAAAATTAGGAAAAATAAAGACAATAGCAAATCCATATCTAAAAAATTCGATTCAAACGAATTGAGAATTAATTTGTAATAAAATAATGTTTAAAAAAAGATAGAGAAGGATAATCGAATAAAATAGATATTTTTGAAGGTAGTATATATTATTTATATAGAAAATAAACGGAAGAACGCGGTTTTCATCTTTCAAATTCCAACGGAATAGTATTCAGGGTCAAATGCGTTCGCATGAAAGCAAATCGTCGAACCATGACGGAGCCCGCATCCGTTAAAAGGCTCGGACTCGACATAAAAAGGTGTATTAACCTTGCATTCGGTTTCTTTGGATAGACATGACGACGATGACCATCACACACAACCACCACCACCATCAATAATCACATTGACTTGACCAAGAACTTTGTTCCGAGTTATGAGCATAAGAAAACAAGAGAGAGAAAGAAAGAAAGATAAAGATAGATAGATAAGATAGATAGAGAGGGGACGATGAAACGATAATGCAAAAAAGACGATGAAGAAAATATGGGTGTGGGGGTGGGGCGAGGGGGGTAGGAGGAAGAAGAGGAGAACAATGGTTGCTGCGTTAACCCGATCACCGAAAATTGAGCTCCCGTTTCCCTCCACCACTCCTCCCTCATACCCCTCACCCAACATGTTCATTTCAGTCGAGAGCTAGTGCACATACATTTACATATACACGTATATATACATATACCAGAGGAACACGCATGGCAAGCACATACAAGAGAGGGTGGCCGAGGGGGATGGAAGAGGTGTATATATATTCGTAGCAGGGCCGGTCGTTGACCGCCTATCGAACCACCGCTAATCTCTTGACGGAACCATTACTATGTCATTGTACGATTCCCATTATCATTCGAAGGATAACATTGTAGATATTTTGTTATCCAAATGCCGAGAAAAGAAAATCTCATTTTTGCAATATCGCGATCACACGTTATAATAAAAGGAATAATAAATGAAATTGTTCATTTTTAGGCACTAGACATGTTTTCTTTTTTTTCCTTCTTCTTCTTTTTCTTTTTTTTTTCTCCCGGTCGTTTAACGTTCTTGCAAAGATAATATCACAACACTTATAGATGATTTGAAAATAGCAGCGTACCACCACCGGCGTGTGTGTGTGTGTGTATATGTGTGTGTATGTATCTTATAGGGTCCAACTAGGGTCTCGCGTTTAAAAATTTTCGTGCAAACCTAATCGATGGAAACAAAATTACTTGATGCATTATTGAACGAATAAATAATACGATGTATATTAAAAAAAAAAAGAAAAACGAACAAGAAAAATAATTAAAAACACTTATGAAATATATTAAAAAAAAAAAAAAAAACAAAAAAAAAAACAAAAAAAAGAAAAGTTTTGATTGGGCATTATAAAAGGCGTGACGTGTGAGTTTTTAGTCTAGAAGGAGAAGAGGGTAGATGAAGGATATGGGAGAGACGAAGGAGGAGAGGAGTTTAGTGGGGTTGGACGGGATAGGGGAAAAGCGGAGAAGAAGGGGGGTCAACAGGCCCTGCCCTCGCAGAACAGACGAAGGCCAACCAACGTAGAAGAGGAGACGGAAGCAGCAGCAGCAGCAACCTAGGTTGCCTGGTTGGTTTCGTTTGTTGCTTCAATGGTTGAACAATTACTCTATTGCTATTAAAAAATAATGATTATTAAAATATATAATGATTAAATATGCGTACCGCGCGAGTGCCATCCTGGCAAAAGATGATTCGGGTCCTCTTGAAGAAAAAATACTATCCTGAGTACCAAAGACCACAAATATTACTTTCTTTTTTTCACTTTCTTCCACTGGACACATGCGCGCAAAATAATACTATTCCTTATGGAACACGGCTTTGTTTTCTTCTCATAATAAACTTCTTCGTTTTGATTAAAAAAAAAAAATAATAATAATAATAATAATAATACAAGAAAAATCGATGTGTGACGGTGATTAATAATAATTTAAAAAAAAAAAAAAATGAAATAAAAAAGGATTAGCGGCTGTTCTCCTTCTACTACTAGTTTATATTATATATGTATATATATATATATATATATTTTTTTTTCTCTCTTTCTCCTTCCTTTTCCTTTTAAGGGACGAGGACGACCAGTGGATTTCTCCTTCCTTTTCTTTTCCTCTCTCTTCTAACTCGCGCACGCACGCACGCACGCACGCACACACGTTCGACTTTTAATAAATCGCCTTGGGATGGTGGTCGTCGGTCTACGGTCGGTCGACGAGTGTGTACTTTTATCTTTCCACTTCCTTTTTCTTCTTCAATTCTTTTTCTTCCGTCAACGCCCCTCTTTCTTTCCTTCCTTCCTTCCTTTCTTCTATACTTCGTACGCGCACTTATTACCACAGTAATTTCACTACAAGTGTCTTTCTTAGGGGTGTGTGTATATATATATATATATATATATATATTTATATGTATGCGTACACACACTCAAGTATTAATTCTGTTAGCTAATGCGAAAAGAAAAAAAAAAATGAAAGGATGAATCTTTCGTGACACAGGTTCGTTCATCCAACTACATATTCCGTGTAGAGGCAACGAGAAAAACGAGGACGAACTGCGAGATGATATTCCAAAAGAGAGAGAGATCTTTACTCTACCATGGACAACAGGAGAATAAAGGAGAAGCTTTTGGAAGGACGATGTTATAGAATTTCACTAGAAGGGAAAAGAAGTATTTCAAAGGTAAAGAAGAAGGGATATAGGGGGGAGAGGAGGGTAAGAAAGGGACAACATCCAATAGTAAGGGAAAGAAGAAAGGTGGAGAGGGAGATAGAGAAAATAAGGAAAAGAGTAGCGAGGGGAGGAGGAGGAGAGGAGAGGAGAGGAAAAGAAGAGAAGAAGAAGAAGAAGAAGAAGACGCACAGCTGCGATTGTGAACCTTACTCCGGCAGCTGGCCACCATCGACTGGTACTACCTCGTGTACGCGTTATTAAAGAGCGGCTGTTCTCTCTCTCTCTCTTTCTCTTTCTGTATATATATATGTGTGTCTGTGTACTCTGCCTTTTGAGACACAACCTGTGTGTGAGAGAGTTTCTAGTCTCCCCTCCCCACCGACAGAGAGACGGTGCCCGCCACTCACCACCCTAACCGATTCCAACCACGACGCTGGCTCGACTGAACCGAGAAACTGAGCTTGCTCTTTGCCCCACCAACAAGCTTACCACTCGGTCGTTTACGTTATCACTCGGATACCTTCGACGGTACTCGCCTAGACGTTCGGCTAATTTCGCTTCGACCTCGTGTACTTCGCCATTCTCGAACACAGCTCGCGCAACGAACGTTGACGAAGACGGGTGAAGCCAAGGTTCCTCCTCCGTTCTGCGTCGACGCCGTGTTGCTGCTGCTGCTGCTGCTGCTGCCACTTTGCTCTGTTCTACTATACTCTGCTCTGCTTTGATTTGCTCTGTGTCTTATGTCTATACGAATAAATTGTCCTCTTCTCTTCTCTTCTCTTCTCTTCCTTCTTCCTTTATCCTCTCCAATATCATCATTATTATTATCATTATTATCATCGTCATGTTCCTTGATCTTTATTAAAAACTAACCGTCTTGACAAAATACGATGCCTCTTTTTATCCTAACCTTGTTTTGTGCTTATATTACTCTGACGTCTTATTCTAATAGATCCAATTATGTAACGTAAACTAATCCAACTTTTTTTTCTATCTCCCTTTTGAAAAAAAAAAAAAATATCACTCAAGAGAGTATACACGACACGCTCGGTCTTATTTTTCTTTTTTTCGTTTTTAATTATTTTTTCCTTGAGCAAGCAAGCAAGCAAGTCAAGCAAGCTGCTGAGCAAACCCTTGCAAGAGGTAAAGGAGGAGGAGGAGGAGGAGGAGGTAATACAATATACACACACGCGCGCATCTGTCCTCTTGGAGGGTTTTTTTTTTCTCTCTTCGATGAATTTAGAACGGGTCTCTTCTCTTCCTACGTGCACAGTCGCACCCATTGTGCTCAGCCCGAATCAATGTCACCCATTTTATCGACGGTTTTATATGCGATAGGAGATATTGGATTTCATCCTCAACGGCAATAGGTTATTCCTTTTTGCTTATTCTGCGACAAGGTTAACTCGATGTTTCATAAAAATTGATGTTTGAAATAATATCGTCGATGAAAGAATTCTTTTTGAAATAACGGAACACACAAACGATGATTAGTTGATTTTGATTGGTCGATTATCATCAGTTGCATTCTGATTGACCAATCGTTCGTACGTTCGAAGGAGAATCACCGTTTGTTTTTTTTTTCTTTTCTTCTTCATTAAAGTCTCCGGTCATAGCAAAAGATTTCAATAATTAGGAACGTGATATTTACAAGATCCTTTCACGAATGGCAGAGTTAACTGTTTTACAGGGCAAGCGTGAAAGGTCCTTCGATAATCATCGATGATGGGTTACGAGTCACCGGAACTGGAGAATAAACCGATGTTACTACTGTCTCTCTGGTGTGCTGCTGTATCGTCGTCGAATTATAAAAGAAAAAGGGGTCATGAAAATGTTTTATGGGTGTTTAAGGTAGTACTTGGGGGTCGGCGTCAATGGGACCGTGACGTCGTGCCGGAATCACGCACGGTGCTCGTGACATTGTGGGAATAATGTATGTGTGTGTGTGTTGGACGTTCGAAAAAGAAAGGAATACAATTTTCGGTAAATTTCTATTGTATTAAAAAGTCCGCCTTCTTATTTGTGAAAAAACGCGACGAACAAATAAATGTGAAAGAAAAAAAAGTAAGAAGGAACGAAAGATAAAAGAAAGCAGCGTTCTTTTGCATCTTTGTAACTTTAAAACGCAAGAAAAGAGAACAGAAATGGTAAAAAGAAAAAAAAGGAAAAAAAATGCGGATACGTTTGCGTTTTCGAAATAATTTTGAAATTTTCGATAAAAAGTTAAACAGAGAGAGAGAGAGAGAGAGAGAGAGAGAGAGAGAGAGAGAAAGAGGTGAGTTAAACAAGACGGCTGATGTTACTCTTGTGTTGGCCCTCGGGGCGGAGGGTCCCCTTGACCCCCTTTAAAAAAACCGTCCCTGAGTCTCCTCCAGCCGAAAGCACAAGCTGGTTAAAATGTAAACTCTATTTTGCTTTCTCTTTTTCTTCCTTTTCTTTTTCGATATCCTCTTCTCCTCCTTTGTATCTCCACTTCCTTTTTGTTCTTATCTTTCTCTAACCACGTATACATATACTCTCGTTGTATATATGTGGTGTCCTATATTATAAGCCATAGAGACACATACGATAGAATAATAAAACGTTGAAAATAGGAAATAGAAACGATAAAGGCGTTCATTTATTAAATTTGTCAACAAATATGTTTATTAAAACCAAATTAATAATCGACCTATCGTTAATATATTTTTGTGTTTGTTACAAGATAATAAATAAATTCACATAAATCTCACAGGGAATTTTGGACGGTTATTAAATCTTTATGAAAGATTTATTTCGAACCAGTTGTACGCGTTTCGTCCCTTTCTTGGGACTTTATCAGCAACTCGATCGTTACAGTTCACGAGTCAATATACATATTATCTTTTTTTCAGAGTCATACATTTCAACTATACTTAACATTTTACGATACAATTTCTTCCTAAACACCTTTATATTATCACACGTAATTAATTACAAATAAAAATTCCCTGTGAGACTTATGTGAATATTATAATTCTGGACAAGAGTATCGATAAATTAAATAATAAATAAATGTTTGTATTGAGTACATTTTCTATGGACATCGAATATTTGAGAATACCCTCTGTGTAAAATGGTTGGAACCCTTCTTTTCTTGTAATGTCTACAACTACAACTACAACTACGATTACAACTACAACTATACGACAAAGAGACGTAGACGGCGACACGGACGAGAAGAGAAAATCGTGAAGGGAGGTAAAGTTAAGGGAGAAAATAAGGACAATGGGGAAGGGAAATATGCCCTCCGACGAAAAACAACGAGCTTAGGAGGTGCGTGTCGCAAAAGTCGACTACTTGGTATTTGTTAAAATAAGGGGGCACGTAGTACGGGAGACCTTTAACAGAAGAGAAGGAATTCATCCGCGAGAGTTCTAACAGCATAAAATCAGTTCTTGTACTCTCGCTTTAAGAGAATTATCGTATGAGAAAGAAAGAAAGAAAAAGAAAGAAAGAAAGAGAGAGAGAGAAAGCAAGCAACACAGACAACGTAGTTGAAAACGACACACAACGAAGACGAACGTATACAAGAATATATCGTGATGGTTTTGTAATCGAAATTTCTCTTCGTTTCAAATACACGTAAGTACTTACTATCTATCTATCTACCTACCTACCAACTTAACTATCTACCTACTCAATTCGTCCTTCTATGAAAGGTACGTGCTAATTAAAAGAACAAACCACCGAATGAAAGTAGCAGTTTGTAGAAATAAAAGTATTGAGGGTTGCCCCCAGAAAATGTTTGTATCGATTTTATAGACAATTTATTTTACATTCAATATATATATATATAAATCGTTTCTAGAAATGGTAAAACAAATTCATTTGTTCGTCTAACAAATCTTTGAATTCGTTTATTCGTCGATTATATTTCGTTACGAAATTATTTATAAAAGCAAATAAAACAAAAACATAGAAAACAAACAACGATTAACGATAATTATATCGTATAAAAATAATATATATTAATTTCAAATATATGTGTGTATGTTAAATTATAAACCGATTAAAAAACTTTTTCTTCCAAGCAACCCCAACCCCCATAAACAGAATAATAGTAGTGCTCGTAAATACATCGATTTCATTCCTTCTTCTCGAGTTTCACGAGTCAGAAATGGAACTTTTTTTTTCCTTAGACTTCCCTCCCTACTTCAGCTCCCACATTTTTTATAAACGGTTTTCTTTTCAACGCATCTGTGATTTCACCCAGAACGTTAGAATTTTTTTCTATTCTTTTTATTTTTTTTTCTCTCTCTCTCTCTCCCCCATTCTGCCATTCGTAACTTTCTCTCTCTCTCTCTCTTTTCAAAGTCCGAAGTATTACGAACGAAGTATGAACTTTAATAGTCGGCCAATTACGAAACTTCATTGTCGGACGACGAACAGAAAGAAAGAAAGAAAGAGAGAGAGAAAGAGAGAGAGAGAAAGAGAGATGAAGGCCAGAACGTGAATACGTAGTGTCGAGTTTAAATAAAAATTCAACCTCGACTCGAAAGAGTGGCTCTCCTTTTTCTTTTCCCAGCAGCAGCAGGCACAGACAGTAGTTCGTTCTCTTTGTACCCAGTACCACCAACCAGCATCACCAAACCGCACAACCACCACCACCACCATCATCGGCACCGACACAAAAAAACTGTGATGCTTGATTTACGTTACGCAAAGAGAAAGAGAGAAAGAAAGAGAGAGGGAGAGAGAGAGAGAGAGAAAAATAAAAAGAAAAAAGGTGAGCAACCTAACAACGAACGTTTAGATTTTTATAACGCGACAAATTACGATTTAATTCTAGCCTAATTCTTTTCATTAAAATTGTCCTTGCCTTTTACTTAAATCTTTTTATTTACTATTATATATATATATTTATATATCTTCACGCGTTCTCGTGTCCTCGTAAAAATAAATTGATCATTTTTTTTCTTCTTCTTCTTCTGCTTTTTTTTCTATTTCTCGTTTTTATTAGCGCATATAAAAGTATTGCAAAATGAAAAGTATCGGAATGGTGTGTATATATTTTTCGAAACGTTTCACCACGAGAGAGAAAAAGTACTTTATACAGGTCACGTAACTTTCTCGTGGCTTGAGAGTGTGCTCTCTTGCTTACTTGCTTACTTGGTGTTAAGCCTGTTGCTCATCGAACCAAATTAATTCAAACACACACACCCATAGTGTTACATCAGTGTTAATGTGTGCGTGGGTCGCCCATAACGTTGGGGTCATATTAAAATTATTCGGAACATCCTTTCACGACGATTAACATTTCTAATTGTTTTTCTTTTTTTTTTTTTTTTTTTTTTAAATTGATATTGAAAATGATTCGAAAAAGAAGAAACAAAAAAAGAACAAAAACAATAATAACAAAATCATATTCATCCGTTTATATTTTCAAA
>NW_014569566.1:708175-719184 GCF_001313835.1 Polistes canadensis | reverse complement strand
ATTATTCAAAAGTTAAAAATATAAATGGCATCGATAAATATTTAATTGACGAGATCAACTAATAATAATAATAATAATAATAAAAAAATATTATTACATCGAAATATATTTGTATTTACACACACGTATTTTATAAAAGATAAAAATAAAATGAACGCTCGGACAAACTCGACGGTGAATTGTACGTATGTGTATATACTTTCTAACATTTTACGTATTATGGGGAAGGCACACCATCACCTTGTATGCCTCAACGTGTGTCTGCGGATGACAGGAGTTTATAACAGCAAGTGCTTAGCGTTCCATTTACGAGCCCTCCGAGGTGGTTGTTACTAATTTGTTCGTGCTACGATATATAACTATGAGTGTACTATAAATTTAACTTCTTGTCATTACCAACATAACAACCCCTACCCCATTCCACCCCACCTTATCCCAACTTCCACTTCCACCATTCTCTCCCTTTCTTTTTTTCTTTCTCTTTCACAGTATTTGAACACGTGATACATGAAATATAATTGATATTATTGGTTATCGACAGATACATCGATTTGTATTATAAATAACATTGTGTTTAGATAAAGTTTCCACCCCCACCCCCTCCCCCTACTCTCTCTTTCCTTTTTATTCGTCTTTGGCGTATAAATTTTATTAGAAACAATTTCTTGATAGACAATGAATTTCAAGTTTGGAAATATTTATATGTATAGTATGTTTGTTAATTGAGAAAATAGTATAAAGACTAAATTAGGGGTTACGAAAATAAAAGAAATAAAATATAGTATCGATAAATGGAAATGTTTGAGAGAGAAGTTATAATTTAAATATAAAATATTATAAATGTTGAATTTAATTATTCTATATATA
The DNA here is from genome assembly GCF_001313835.1 of Polistes canadensis. Taxonomy (NCBI): domain Eukaryota; kingdom Metazoa; phylum Arthropoda; class Insecta; order Hymenoptera; family Vespidae; genus Polistes; species Polistes canadensis. The sequence continues at coordinate 718,317 of NW_014569566.1, read as the reverse complement.
TTTAATATATATATAATATATATTTTAATTATTATATATATAAATAGCATATGTTATGTTTAATAATTATTAATATATTGTTTCCATGTATAAGCGTACAATTATGAAAATTCTAACATCATTGACTAATTAAATTTGATTATAATAAAATACTTTATATATATATGTGTGTGTGTGTATTTGATAAAGAAACAAACATTACAAAATACGTATGAATGAATAATTACTCATTAAAGAACAATTTGTGTGTATTTGTGGAGGGGCTGGGGGGTAGGGGGAAAGCATTAAATGGTCATTGTTTACACAAGGTAAACAATATAATATAGAAATTTCTAAGTTCAACAATTATTTTTCTAAAAATATTTCGCGTATAAGGAAAAAATAAATTGAATCTCAAAAGCAAGTACTCGTCCCATTAGTTTCCCTATTATATCGTACGAATATATTCCCCCATTCGATAGATATTTTTTTTCCTGAACGAAATTCTTCGAGGATAAAGTTTAGACCTTAATGGACTTTCCCCCCTCCCCCTCCTCGTCAATATAGGAAGAAACTTTCTTTTTTAGATTAGATTAGAATAGAATAGAGACATGGAAAGAAAAGTTTAATAACAATACGATGAGTGTTGTATCGACGAATACGAGAAGTTTCTTTTTTTTTTTTTTCTTTTTTTCTACAAAATCTTTCGAAAAGTAGACATTCGTATAATTATATTTTTGATTTTAACAATTAAATTCACAGTTATTCAATACAAAGTTTATTCGATTCAACCACACAACTATTATTAATTAATAATAAATAAGTATCGTAGGGAATTCTGGACATTAAAAAGAACTAGAACTTAGTTTTGATTAATTGAACGTTTCGTCCCTTTATTGGGACTTTTTCAGCATCTTTTTTTTATTTGAGCAGACATACATTCTTGTAATATTCAAAAAACTAAACTTCGTTATCTCTTATTCCGTTATATTTGAACACTCAAACAAAAAACTCTTAATTATTACTTATTAATTATTTTATTATTTCCCCCCCCTTCTCTCTCCCTCCAATTGAAATCTGTTTTATTGTTTGCTCCCGTTGTTGGGAGAAATAATAATAAAAAAAGAATCTATCGTTGTACTTATCAATTCTAAAATTTCTCAATTCTAAGTAACCCCATTTATATCTCCCCCTATCCATTTACAAATCTAATTGTTATTTGATTAATTTTCACATTGAAATATCTTCATTAAATTGTTATATCATTTCCCCCCGTATTTCCAAAGGTAACAAAACAAAAAATTAATTAAATTTATCCATCTACCATTCTCTTCTACTTTTTGTATACTATCATATTTGTTTTTTTCTTTTCTTTTTTTAAAAAAAAAAGAAGATGACGAAAAAATAGTTAAAAGAACGTTAGAAGAAAGACGTTTTGGATTGGTATTAGTAATAGTGTAGAAGTTGAACTGACAGAAGGTGGAACTTTCATGGAGAGGTGATTGCGTTAGGGCAAACTGAGAGAGAAAAAGAAAAAGAAAGATAGAGAGAGAGAGAAAGAGGTAGAATGGGTATAGAGGGTTCAGATGAGGTCAGGTCACGGAACAAGTTGCCGTCGTCGTCATGGTTGCTGTATTTGCTGCTATTGCTATTGCCGTTGCTACTTTTGCTGCTGTTGCTGTTACTGTTGCTGCTGCTACTGGTGTTACTCGTTCAATAAAACGAACTAGCAGTGTTACCGGTTATACTACGACTGAACACAGGATTGCTCGAAATACAAACGAGCTTGATGCTAAATCTCGAGTATATATACTATATACTACTAGAACAAAATCTATAGGATGTAGAAACTTAAAAACTAATTCGATCGAATGGAATCATTATTTTCATTTATTTTCTTCAAAATTAATTTCTATTCATTTATTTTTCTCTCTCTCTACGTGTGTATGTATGTATGTGCCCCGTGTGTGTATTTATTGTATTTTGTTTTTTCTTAACAGAGTATTCTATATGAAAAGCATTTGCATTATATACTATAGTTTCCTTTGATTAGTGTGAATTGAAAACCGAATATCTTAATCATTTTTTCTTGATGAAGTATTTATTCAACGATATTTTTCAAAGTTTTTCTTTGATATGTGATAGGAAAAAATAAAAACAAAGTTAAGAAAGAATATTTAATACGTGTTTTAATTATCACATCGTGTATCGATAATCATTTTTTTTATACGTGTTTAAAGAAAAAGATTTTCATAAGGTCAAAGATTAAAATTGACGATTAATTTAACGAACATTACGAGATATTGCAATTAATTATTCAGAAATTGGATTAAATCAAATTATATATTGTTTTTGGTATAGAAAATTGTTACGAATAGATTTGAATGAAAATTGTTCTTCTTCCATTAATTAAATCAATGAAGTTAAATAAACAAATTTTATTCTTTCGATAAAAAAAACAAAGAAAAAGAAAAAGAAACAATAGCAACGATCGAATAAACGATTCGAGGAACGAACGAGTGGTTCGATTAAAACGCTATTGAAAATAATCTATTAGTATGATCGATGAAATAATCAAATTCGAATGAAAATAAAGCTAAAATATAATACGACTCGTTAAAACAGAAACGTCGAGAGAGTGCATTTCGAAGGAGGTCAATGTAATACGAATAACCGAGCGTGTTCTAAGTCCGATGAAGGTATATAACTGACACTTACACACACACACACACACATACACGCAAATATATATATATAAAAGAAAAGGATATGCATTAGATAGGTTCGATTGTAGCTAGTATATCTATCGGTATGTGGAGTTATGTTATATATGGTGGAAATAAAATATGTGTTGTTAAAGAACAGCAAAAGGGGTAACTGTACATCCATTTTAAAGATGCTTTTCTCTATCGAGATATCGAGAACATTGATTCCTAGGTAGAGATAGATAATTAACCTCGCCACGAATAGCGTGAATAACACCTAACACACACATACACACACCTATCTTATATACTATTTCAATGTGTTAATCTATGTAAATGTATAATATGCATTTCTATTTGGGTGCGTATTTCTGTTTCTTTTTTTTCTCTATTTATTTGTACTTTTATGTATGATGCATTTCTCAGCCCTTCTAAACGCATCATATTTTTATATATTTCTATCCCTTTTTATATAACGTTATGCATTTTTATTTGGGTACGTAATCGTTGTACGTACGTACGTTCGTATTTTTATCAACGTGCGTGCGAGTTTATGCATTTCTGTTTGCTTTGGATACGTCTACGTGTTTTTGTATATATATATATATGTATGTTACGTGCGTTAACTTTATTGCATGTTGCACGTTAAAAGCACCACCACCTTCGATCCAAGCATTTGCGTAGTAACAAATGTTATTCTACCGTTATAACAAAGAACTAGCAAACTGATTTGCAACGAACTTGATATCACCAATCCATGGTTTTGTCTTAATGAGTTTTCCGACGTAAAGAAGAGAAATAGAAATAGAAAGAAAGAAATGAAAGAAAGAAAGAAAGAAAGAAAAAGAACGGTTGGATACTCTCACGGCTTCATGGTCGACCGATTGATCGTAGAAATGACTTTTATGATAAAATGAAGTCAAAGTCAAGACAGAGATCTGACACGGACGGACCTTGTTTGAACTCGGTCAAGGTGGAAGACCGTTAGAAGGTAGGATATGCAATTTCGTACTAACATTTTACGAGAAATATTTTATCCCTATCTTCTTTCTTTAGTTTTCTTACTCTTAAATCGTAGAATCTGGTAGTAATGGTCGTGAAACAATCTACAAAACTATTCTTCTTTTTTGATGTTTCTCAAGAATTCTTTACTTATCCTGAACAATCTTTAAAACAATCTTTCCCTTTTGTACGGGATTGAATTTTATACTGATGACCGTAAAAGTTTTACCTCCTGTTGACCTGGTGTTTCAACCTCGATGATTTTTTCTTGAACAGGTAGACAAAAAAATACAATAGGAAATTTTTGGTTTGTTGTTGTATAAGAAAAGAAAAATAAAAGGAACGAACAAATTCCTGTCTAGTAGTTATTTAACTTAAAGATGGAATTAATATTCGAAATATCTGGATTTTTCTAATAATACAAATGAATGCCAAAGGAAAAGAAGATAATGAGAAAAAGGAACGTTATTTTAATCAGGATTGAAAAAATAGAATTATCGAACATACTTTGCGTGTATTAGTTGGATCTTTTAATTAATATTGGTTTATTTCATTAAAATAGACAATTAATGGTAAGAGTAAACGAGTGTCATACTTGATTATGCATTTCCGGCGATGGGCAGATGCGCGTTTCGTATACACGTAATCAAAATGAGGTCGGCCTCGATTACGGGCCAAGGCGTTAGTGTTGTACGCATGCTAGCCAACCAACTTCGATCATTTCCAACCGGCTTTCAGGGACGATTACGACCTTTACCCAAAAGAATAATCATTAATCATATAATATCTTCTTCGATCTGGATTCCATTCGAACCTTCACTCAACCAAACCCAATCCAATCCACCCATCCACCCCCAATTCACCTTCTACAAACAATCGAAATAAAATTTAACGATCTTTTCGATTATTTCGTAAATTCATTTTATATTAATAGACTAACTTTATGACTTTGATTTTACATTACAAAAACTAAGTTAAAAAAAAACGATTTTAAGTAAAAATTAATTTTATTTAAAAACAAAACCAAACAAATATATAATTCAAAAGAAAGTAACGACCTTATATCGATTTCTTAAGAACGATAAAAACATACACGACAAACCAAAAATTTTCGAATTATCCTCTAAATGATATGATAATTTATTTAATTATTAAAAAGTAGTTCCAGATTTTCTAATCGTTCGACAACGTTGATCTCGTCCTCGACCTTTCCGCATCGCGTTCCACGACCTACGTTTTTTTTTCTTTTTCTTTTTTTTATATCAGACTAAAAAGGAAAAAAGCGTGTGTGTGTGTGTATGTGTATGTGAGTGAGAGAGAGACAGCATCAAGCCGATCGGCCTTGCACGGTGTCGTGTTAATGTCACGTGACAACAACGACGACGAGAATGAGCGAACTAGTATAGAGACGGAAGGGGGTGTGGGGAGGGGGAGGGGGGTTAAGTGGGTGGAAATAGAAAAGAGGAAGGTAGAAGGAGGAGGAAAAGAAGGTGAGAGTTAAAGAGAGAGAGAGATATAGTTTATCACAAAATCATGGAAAAACGAAATTAATTTTCCTTCAAGATTTTCTTAACGTCACGTGATACCTGACCTTCCACACGATCACGACCACCCCCAATCCCCCCAACTTCCAACCCCTTCCCTCCTCCTCCTCCCATACACACATACAAATAACCCTTTTTTTTTAAATTTGAATTCTTTATTTTTTCTCATATGAAATATTAACGCGTGAGATATTTGTCTCACCGTTAGTTTGGATTTAAAGATTTTTCTCGTTTAGGTAGGTAGGTAGATGGTAGTGGATGGCAATTTTGCAGGTAGAAAAGGGGTTAAGAGAGTGGAGAGGGGAGTAGGGAAGGTAAAGGGGGGGGAGTGATGGGGTAGAGGGAGGATTAGCCGACGGCCATGGCCTTCACTCAAACTGAGTGAGTTCAGGTCGAGCCTCGAGGCACCCATCTATCCATCCAATCCCCCTATATCCATGCCCAACCACCTATATAAAACTCTAACTATATCGATTCTCTATCGACTATCGATATCCCGTTGTAATATAACAGAAGAGAAATATACATGGAAAGAAGTTATGAGAGGAGTGGCGGGCGGGGGGTTAGGGGGAAAGGGTTAAGGTCGTTTCATGATTTGAAAACCACGTAATCTTTTTAATAAACTTATTGTTAGAGAAATGGTTTGATAAAATGTTAGCATATATTTCTTTTCTTTTTTTTGCTAACGTGAAAAAAATTGATTTCCTGTCTCTGCGCTTTAAAAGTTAATTGATCGGACTAATAAAACCGACTTCTTCCTCTTCCTCCTCTTCCTTCTCCTGCTGTTCCTGTTGCTACTGCTGTTTTGCTGCTAGGAAAAACCTTTATCCTGTGAATGACAATTGAAACTTCGTTTTTAACGAGCTGCGAAAAGGAAATTATATCTTTCTATTTATCTATCCATGTGCGTGAGTGAGCTTGTGCGTGTGTTCTTTTTTTTTTTTTTTAAATTCCATTATTTAATGTCGCGTCAAAGGGATTCGCGCGTGTTACCATCGAGCAACCATCAAGGGACAAAAGTTCATGGTACTTTATATCCGGCTAGATAACGAAAAAGATATTATATATTTTTATTTCATTCGTTTGCTTATAATCCTTTAGTGAGGAAGAGGTGAAGGGTTTTCGGTTATTATTATTTCTTTTTTTTCTTTTTTTTTTTTTGGAAAGGGAAAAGAGAAATAAATTTGTATTTCATATTATATTTTGTTTCTTCTATACAGTAAAACCTGTTCGATTCACGGTTCATCATATTCTACGTTTTCTATGATGAAAAGAAAAAAAACTTACTGTATATAATGATATAATATTTTTAGAATGATCGACGTATGCATCGGATCGATTAAAGAGGAAACGCTGGAGGTCAGTACCGGGGTTAGGTTTACATACTCCGATATATGGGCTTGGCTTGTTTGTAGAACGAATCGCTGTGTGTATGTGTGTGTGTGTGTGTGATAGAGTGAGAGGTACCTCGCTCAGAGGATGTCCTCGAGTGCTCGTTTTACGCGTCCTAAACGACCTCACCGTCAAAAATAACCATTTCGATGCTTCCACCAATGAGAAGAGTAATACATATTCACATTTTCTATCTCTCTCTCTCTCTCTCTATCTCACACACACTCTCTCTGTCTATAACTCTATTGTGATTTCGATCCGCGTCTGTATATAAGTGTTTGTGTGTAAAGATGTAGATCAGTTGCGCAATCCCGGAAGTTACCGGACAAGGAATAGCATAGATGATGATGACGATGATGATGATGATGCTTTCTGTTTTTCTCATCTTGAAAATACTCTTTTTTTAACCTTTGAGAAGAACACGTTTCTCGATTTAAATGCATTGGGAAAATATAAACAACTAGAAAATTTGTTTTTTTTTTTACGATCAAATACGTTTGACTAATAAAATAATCAATTTTGTTAATTATTGTACAATTATATGACAATGATAGGCTTCAGTTCAGAAGGTTATATCAAATTGAATTGATAATCTAATGAATAAATGACAATGTAATTCATTTTTGTTTCCTTTTTTTAATTTTTTGTAACCTTTGAGAAGAACTCGTTTCGATTTGATTGCATTGGGAAAATATAAACAATTGGAAAATTTGTTTTTTACGATTAAATACGTTCGACTAAGAAAATAATGAAGTTTGTTAATTATTGTACAATTATACGACAATGATAGGCTTCAGTTCAGAAGGTTATATCAAATTGATTTGATAATCTAATAAATAAATGACAATGTAATTCATTTTTGTTTCCTTTTTTTAATTTTTTGTAACCTTTGAGAAGAACACGTTTTGATTTAAATGCATTGGGAAAATATAAACAACTAGAAAATTTGTTTTTTTTTACGATCAAATACGTTCGACTAAGAAAATAATGAAGTTTGTTAATTATTGTACAATTATACGACATTGGTGGGCTTTACTTAAAAAGATTTTATCAAGTTGAATTGATAATCTAATGAATAAATGACAATGTAATTCATTTCTGTTTTCTTTTTTTAATTTTTTTTTAACTTTCAGAAGAACACGTTTCAATTTGATTGCATTGGGAAAATATAAACAACTAGAAAATTTGTTTTTTTTTTACGATCAAATACGTTCGACTAAGAAAATAATGAAGTTTGTTAATTATTGTACAATTATACGACAGTGGTAGGCTTCAGTTCAAAAGATTTTATCAAATTGATTTGATAATCTAATAAATAAATGACAATGTAATTAATTTTTGTATTCTTTTCTTAATTGTTTTTTTTTATCAACTTACAAATATACTGATCATAATTACCTAGAACACAATTTATTATTGGAATAGAAAATATTGATAGTTATACACTTAAAGATATATAATTAACGTTTATTATTTATAAATCCTTATATACATATTCATTCGTATAACTTCGTAAATAGTTACGTGCAAATAAACGAATATTCATCTTTTTTTTTTTTTTTTTTTTTCAATCTAATTATTTTCTTCTCCCACAAATATAACGTCGCGCACGTATAATATTTCATAATACATAATTCTAGCAACCGATTAAAAAAATTCTTTACGTCAGAAAGAAAAGATCCAGAAGCAACAGGAGAAGGAGGAGGAGGAGAAGGAGAAGGAGGTGGTGGAGGTGGAGGTGAAGGAAGAAAAGAAAAAATAAACAATATCGCGTATGATGATTAAATATAATTTATATAGACACGTTTGAAAATTGTAACAAAAAAAAAGAAAAAAAAATAGAAATATTATAGAAGAGGATAGATAAGTGCGTGGTTTGACGCGTGCGCAATAAAACTTAAGGATCATCGATGTTAGGAACGATATCTTTATGTAACCGAGGCCAAGTGTGATGTCACTTTCGCGTATTCACAATGGCCGCGAGACTACTAACATGTATTCCTACTCGACACTATGTACTTAACTTAAGTACATACCTATTTACGTTTGTGTGTATATATATATGTATGTATGTATGTACGACAAATTGTCGGAGTTGTTCGTTTTCACCTGCTTTTAAATTGTCCTCCCATTTTATACGACATTCGATTATTATTATTCTTATAATTCAATCATCGAGATACTTTCGATCCTAACCGATATGGAAAAAGGTTAACCTCTTCAAGGACGGACGACTTGCATACAAAAAAAAAAAGAAAAGAAGATAATTTTTCATTGATAAAATTATACATTTTTTTTTTCATTTCTTCAAAGATTTTTAAATGTTCTTCGTTCTTTACCCTCCCCCCCCTACACCTTATCCCTTTAAAAAAAGAATTTAATTTAACGAGAACGTCTTTGAATAGGTGTAATCATCGCACAATTACAAGGGACGCGAATATGAATTAAATTTATGTAAAAATAAAAGAAAAAATTATTAAAAACAAAAAAAGGCAAGATAATTACGTTAATGTATTCTAAATCGTGTTCGTATATTTTGAAATTGTACAAAAAAATATTGCAAAAAATTGATCTAATTGACTTACTTGATAATATAAATAATCTTAATAAAAAAAAAAACAAAAAACATATTCGTTGATCCAACGTTGTTATAATTACCAATACAATAATATTAATAATTATCACGTATAAAATATAATATATCATTCTCCGATCTTTAACACGAAGTTACACGTTGTTTTTAATATAATTAAATATTACACGCGTGACTTATATTTTTTCATTCTTTTTTCTTTCTTTCCGTGCAATTAATAATTCCGAAAGCTTATAATAACTTGACCGCCTACAAAAAAGATATAACGTTAAAGATAGGTAGAATCACGTTGTTATACTATGTATATAATATATTTCATGCGTTACCACCCATAAGTGGAAAAGAGACAAAGCGTATCCTACGATCGATGTCATACTGATTAACGAGTCAAAACGTTGCGTGTGTATCTCGTAACGATACCTACCAACTACACACCATGGGTTACAAATTTTGACGTAACTTTCACTCCTCCGATTGATCGATCGATCGATAATATAATATATTATAATGTAATATAAAAATAATAATAATAACGATGATGAGATGATGATGATGATGATGATGATAAAACAGAAGGATAACAATAACTAATAAAAAAAAAAAAAAAAACAAACAAACAAAAATTAATAAGTTTGAAGTTACATCAGTGTTCGAATAAAACCGAGAGATGATATTATTTTCTTATCAAAATATTCTAGGAAATATTTAATAAACAAATTTTGCATCTTTAATTAATATAAAAGAGATACAAAATACAGGTTACAAATTTTGACGTAACTTTCACTCCTCCGATTGTGATCGATCGATAATATAATATAATATAATAATAAATAATAATAAAATATAATATAGTAATAAAAAATTATGATGATGATGATAAAACAAAAAGATAACGATAACTATTAAAAAAAAAAAAAAAAAAAAAAA
>NW_014569566.1:703921-707045 GCF_001313835.1 Polistes canadensis | reverse complement strand
TATATATAAAATAGAAAAGAAAAAAAAGAAGAAAATAAAACCTATATACGCATATATATAAATAAAAAGAAATAAAAAAAGAATAATAATAAAAATGATAATTTCCAACCAAACGTTTACAGTCAAAAGATTGACACTTTGTAAAAGTAATGTCAACCTTTATAACGTTACGATTCTCACGTTCGATTAGATTCTAAACGAAAGAGAGAAGACCGATGAGAAGAAGAAAAAGAAGAAGAAGAAGGGGGTCATCAGGAGGGTGGTAGGGGGGTCAGGGAAGTGAGGGAAGAAGATGATGATGATGAGAAGGAGGAGGAGGATGAGTAACAACTGCTCGCGTAGGAGAATCGGAGCCTGTTCTCTCTCTCTCTCTCTCTCTTTCTTTCTCTCATAAAGCCACTTTCGTTTTAAACTTACAGTTTACACGAAGTAAAGCTTTATATCGTGGTTGTGCTCTTCTGCTCGTAAAAAAAGAACAAAAAAAAAAGGAAAAAATAAAAAGAGGAACGCGTGACGAAGGGAAAGAATACGTGGAGATTGTGGTAGTGGTGGTGGTGATGGTAACAGCAGTGGAGGAGAAAGGGGGAAAAGTAGGAAAAAAGGTGTACGAAGAGGGGGGAGAGGGCTTGACAGAAAAGATCTATATACATACATACATACATACATATATATATATATTTAACACATATGTATATGTATATGTATATGAGTATGCGTGTGCATTTATATGCATTCGTGTATTTAAAGTATACAGTTAGTTACGTACTAATTTGTATGTATGTGCATACATATGTGTATAATATGTGAGTATAGGTAGAGATATGGGAAGGAGGAGTATGAGGATGAGGATAAGGATGAGAGGATAAAGAGGGGTTAGAGGAGGGCGGGAGGGTTCGAGGGAACGATTTGGACAGAGACGGCCCTGAGCCACTTGCCACAGTAGGTCAGCTCTCTTCACCTCACTTCTCCTCCTCTTCCTCCTCCTCCTCCTCCTCCTCGGTTTTTCGAGTCTCCCATTATACGCGGCTCGTTCTTCTCCTCATTACTCTTCGACAAATGACCGCGATCTCCCCTCTCCACTACCTACTCTACCATTCTATATATATATATTGTATAGTATAGTATTTAATATATACAAATGTAAAAATTATATATATATATATGTATTAAAGTGTTGGTTGGTTGTGAAAAGTTTTGAGTTTCGAAAAAAAAAAATAATCTCTTTTTTTAATTTGAAATAATTTGATAATATCGTTTCTATGTCAGGTAAAATCAATTTTCTAACCCCTCTATCCAGGTATATAAAATATATATTATATATACTGTATAGTATATAATATATATGTTACAATAAACACAAAATTGTAATTGATAAAAGAGTATCTTTTTATTTTGTATTTGTAATTAAATATATTTGACTTGAAATTATTTTTATTTATTATAATAGAAATGTTGTTAACGGTAAAATAATATTTTTTAAAAAATGTAGACCTCCTTGTTTGAGATATCTAATAATAATTTCTATAGCGTTCAAGTAGATCAAATCTAACTTACATGATATGTACTATATATGTATATGTATATATATATTTGTATACCAATTGGAATTTGGAATTTATACGATTGGCAAAATATCAGAGTTGTTTATTGAGTTACGAAAAATATTCTACCCCTTTCTGACGTTCCGAGAAATTCTCTCTCTCTCTTTTTCTATCTTTCCCTCTCTCTCTTTCTCTCGAGACTAACAGGAAAGGTCTCTTCTCTTCACCGACTTTTGAATTGGACGGATGTTTCGACCGGATATCTGACCCTCTCGTATGCGAACAAAGCATGTATGTACTAGCATATATTCTAAGTATGTTGCTCGATAACTGTAGATTTCAAAACTAAATTCTATTGGAATATTTCCGAGAAATATGTTTCAACTACATTTGTTAATAGATATATTGTTCTAAACAATAATAAGAAAAAACGAGAGATACGATTATAAATTATTATTTATAACACATATAAAACAAAAGAGAAAAACATTTGTTTCTTCATATTTTTTACATTTCGTATAATAAAATAAATATCATTGTGCAATTGATTTTTTAATTGTAACAAAAATTTTTATTATGATGGAAAATGATTGTGGAAAACTTATAATATAATATATCATTAAATTTGTTTTAGTCACGATGTATCACATCAATTAGATATAAAATAATCGTTGATTGAGCACGTACAACAAATGTCATATACAACGTTGTATTATAAAAATACAGACAGAAAAAAACAGAGAGAGAGAGAGAGAGAGAGAGAGAGAGAGAGAGAGAGAGAGAGAGAGAGAGAGAGAGGAATATGTTCTATATTATGTCAAACGTATCGGGTCCTTGGGGTTCTTTGAAAGAAGGCAACGTTGCACATTACACAATGTAAAAGATTAAGCTGTCCCGGACGTCCGACAAACCGATAACGTTTCTCATACCGCAACCGGGTAAAAGCTTTTATAACGCTCGTAAATCCGTTAAATTCGTAGGTGTTAAACCGAGAGAGCAAGTAAGCGGTTTGTATTTATTGGAGCAGAACTCTAAACCAGATTCCAATCCTATCTGTTAACCAATCGTAGTTACTTTACAAGTACATATACATATATGTTACCGTCAAAGCCGGAAATCAGTCATAGCTAGTACTTCATCGGCATTGTTATCAATGCAAAGCGCCTTCCGACGAAGTCAGAAATAAAACTTTTTACAGAGTTTTTCCAAGGCATCCAACATAATACTTTGATATTTTATAGAATATTAAATTACTATTTAAACAACGTTGAAAAGAATACATTCTCGGGACAGACACACACAGTCATATGCAACCCCTCCCCCCCCCCAAACAACCCATGCAGGTAAAAAACATTTCTTTCTAAACCTGTTTATCTCCCGTTACGATAGGGAACAAAAGATACAGATTTCCATGAAAATCTCTATGAATATCTGTCTAACTAATGTCTAAAAAATATAGCCAGAACCTTTGCACATCGATTTATAACTCGACAAAGTATTCTACGCGTAGAAAAAAGTGTGTACTTTAATTTAATATAAGAGTCATTAAAATCTATTCACTTTTAGTATAAAAAATATTTACC
>NW_014569566.1:699816-702481 GCF_001313835.1 Polistes canadensis | reverse complement strand
GTGTGTGTGTTTGTGGAGAATGTGAAAGAATGCGACAAGTCTCGTTCGTGTTACAACGTACACGAGTTCGATCAAAGTTTTCTCTCGGGGAGAAGAAAAAAAAAAAAAAAAAAAAAAAAAAAAAAAAAAAAAAAAGAAAAGCAGACAAATTTTTCTGCATCCTCGAGTTTCACCCTCGATAACGATCGGGCTTCCAGACGAGACGAAAAGAAGTACGGTCTGCCCCCTACGTATGTAGGTATATATATATGTATATATATTCATCCTTTCGCACAATGACGTTCGCGTCAAAGCGTATCTTTAAATAGATATGGATCGTTGGTAAATTTAATCTAGTCTAACACATAAGATGATAGCTTAAGCTTCCCATTTCGCATCGTATATTCTTAAGTATCCATTTTAACTTAATATTCTCACAATCAGTCGTTCACCTTTTCTCAAATCCGCGTATTTTTGATCTACTATAAGTTTCTACGATATATATATATATATAAAAATAAAAGAAAAAAAGGAACACACACACACACGCGTGAAAATAATTCCATACGATAGAAGCAAAAATCGTAAGTTTTTTTTTTCTTTTCGTAAACATAAAATTCAATTATTAAACATGTAGAGGTATACTCTTCTACGTTATATATCAAGAAACAAAATAATATTATTAATACGAATTCGATACGTGTCCGAGTTAAATTATTTTTAATTAATATCGAAGATATATGTGTGTGTGTGTGTGTGTAGATAAATATAATATAATTATTTTTTGGTTTAGTCCAAATTTTGAAAGATCGAAACAAGGTGTTTTCGGAAGAACAGGTTTTCGTAAAAATAGATTCACTTGGTGAAAGTATGGTAGAATAAGAGAGAAAGAGAGAGAGAGAGAGAAAAACAAAAGCTAAGGGATTCTTCTTCCCTTCGAGTTTTTCTTCATCTTTCGCGCATCTTCCTTTGATAGAAACGATGGTGGGTAGTGGTAGTGATGGTGGTGGTGGTTGTGGTGGTGGTTGGTGCTACCAAACCGGTGAGTATGGATCCGGTTTGGCTGGAAAAGCAATGGGGGGATAGGGAATGGGGGATGGGAATGATCGAGAGAGAAAAAGAAAGGAAAAGGGCGAGGGGGAGAGTAGGAAGAGGGGGAGAAGGGGAGGGGGAGGGTGGTTTATCCTCAGCACAAAAGTGAACGAACGAACGAACGAACTCGAATTCCACTCCTGCCAACTGCGATAACTCATTTTTCAACTTCCCTGATAGATCTGAATTACGAAGGACAGGAGAGAAAACTGGGTTGAGAGAGAAAATGAGAGAATGAGAGAGAAAGAGAGAGAGAGAGAGAGAGGGAGAGAAAAGCTCGAGTATCTGACGTTTACCGACGTTCAATTTTTCGCGAACAAAAGCTCGTTGTGTAGGGATCGTTGGAACTACTCTAATGAGTAAGTAAAATGGCGTATGTATCACATATACATATACATATACATCTACGGGGATATATATGTATGTGTGAAGGTGTACGTGCACGTGTGTGTGTAACACGTCAGTCGATCTAACAAGGGAATATCAACTTAACCCTCGGCGACCCAAATATTTTTTCTCAAAATCGTACGCTAGTGTGTATTCAGCTTTGCACAAAGATTTTAATATCCCAAAAAATACATTTCTATTAATTAATTAATATTACCTATGTGTATATTTTTTTAATTCTTAATATCATATAATAATATTTTAGGAATGTGTGTTTCTCGTAATAATTATTACGATTATTTGTATGTAAATCAAAAAAATTGGAAGAGTAATAATAATAATAACAGAAACGTCATTTTTCGCGTTTTTAAAATTTAATCTCATAATATTTGGTCTAATTAAATATATATTATTATTATTAACATTTTCTCGATATATTATATTTTAAAACATCGTTTATCAAATAAATATTTAAAAAATATATATGTGTACGTGTATGTGTGCATTTGAATAAATTATAGATTAGAAAAACAATATATAATAAGAATTTATAAAAATAAATGCCATTTCAAATTCAAAGTACGTATACAAAAATAAAATCGATTCTCAGAGAACAATTTCTCTCTCTCTCTCTCTTTTTCACTTACTCTCATAGTAAGCAAAAATGAATGAATCGTGAGATGGCTTAGAAACCCCCGTCCCCGTCCCCCGGCCCTTTCGAAAGCAACAAGGAGAAGAGCGAGGGCGAGAGAGTAGGTTTTTGAAGGGTTCAAATTCGTTGTAAAACGCACCGAAAGAATTAAGTACACTTTCTCTCTCTCTCTTTCTCTTTCTGGTTCTTTCTATCCTTGTCTGTCCTTTAAAGGATCACAGAGTCTAAATGTGAGTCCGGTCAATGGGGACCAGTATTATTTGGACAATACTTTGCCAAGCTATTCATTGTATCCCAAACGACATATGGCGACCTTTTATTCAGTCTTAACAATTTTTTCCCCCTCCCCCCCACCCTTTGCCTCTTTTCCACCCAACTCTCCCCTCCCCCCTCCTCATTCCTATTTCTAACTCGATCGTTTCAAATTGAATTCGTACGATAAATTATTCGTGAAATTATTGAAAATATCTTTTCAATCGAAACGATAATGATTCGAATTACATCATCGAAAATAAATCTCGGATGTGTGCGAGATAAAAGAAAAAAAAAAAAAAA
>NW_014569566.1:693956-699121 GCF_001313835.1 Polistes canadensis | reverse complement strand
GGGGGGGGGAAATTGCACCATCCTTTTGGTAGAATTTGTTCAGTAGTGAACTCATTCGCGTTTATCTCATATGGCGAGTGGGTAGCGAACGGAGCCTGAGAATCAGCAAGCAAGCAAGCAAGCAAGCAAGCTTTCCAACGATATTTCTGGTGGTAACTATGCCAGGGACTGCTAGGTAAGTAGTCACTATAATACGGCTCCGATCAAGTAAAAGTACATGAGCAACCTCGTAAGCGAGTTCACCATGTCGCTTTCACTCCCCATGCCGCAATATTATCCGTTCCTCGAGGACCGGCTAAAGATCTTAGAACACGAACTGTAAAACTTCTCAACTACGAATTTATCACTTTATTACGATGTAATACACACACATAAACACATGCACATATATTATTATTTAGTAATTTTTCAAATATTAACTTTTATTCAATTTTTTGTTTTTTTTTTCTCGTCGATGAAAAATTTGGCAAATCTTAATCGTTAATTTACAATGTTAAATTTAACAAAGATAAAACATTTATAATTGCACGATTACAATATTATTCTATGATATCTATTTATTAATTTGTTTTATATATATAGTTCTGGTGATAATTTATCGAGAGATGTAATATTCGAGAAAGTGGTAAAAGCATGTAAAAATTATTCTTTTTTTTTCCCCCTGTCAAGAAGTATACGTAGAAATTCTTCTTCTTAACAGTAATGTAAAAAATTGTCTACACGTATGTAAATATAGGAGTGTACGATTCTACCACTGTAATGGAACGAATGAGAAAGAGTAAGTTGTATTATAGATTGTGTGTGTTGTGTGTGTATGTATGTGAGAGAAATGTATAAGGCCGAGACAGTCCATTAACCACTGAGAGAAATCCTTGGGTGGAGAACAATCGAAAGAGATATTCCGCGTTAATCGGTCGACTCTAAATTGGGGCCGAAAAGGGGCGGGGGGGGGGGACTAAGGGGGGCAACAGGGGAAGAGAAGGAACTGAAAACATTTAGAATAAAACAACGATCCCCTAAGCTGAATTTATTACGATAAACGATCTAAATTTCAAACGCTTCCTCGTCCTGTTTTTTTTCCCCCCTTTCTAATATTTCTTCTTCTTTTTATTATTATTATTATTATTATTCTTATTCATAACTTTCTATTTTCGAATATATGACCGATGTTTAAAATCGCTAATGGAGGAAATTTTTTAAAAAGGGGGAAGGGTAATTATTCAAATGAATAGTTTTACTTTTATATATATTTAAAAACAGGAAACTTCTGAAACATTTTTTCTTCATTTAAACGAAACGAAATATTTTCTCATTTCTTCATTGACATGAACTCTGAACGTACACGTTACAAACGTAACACGTGTTGCAAAATTTGTGACGTGAATTTTCGGTCTGTGCACGTCTAGGAATTCTGCTCAAATTTCTACAATCCCATATACGGGGGGTACGTCAGGGACACACAACAAAAGGTTCGATCTAAAACAGGTTTTTGATTATTCAATAAAAGGTTTATTCAATTGCAATTAAAATTAATAAATTGTTGTCAACGAAAGATTACTATCGGTGCACCATAATCAGTTTAACACGACACACACACACAATTGTTTTAGTTATCTTAAATCAAAGATTTAATATTTAGGTAAATTTCATGTGCAATTTCGTTTTGATAATGATAAGCTTTGATTTATAGGCTTGTAAATTAAAAAAGAAGAAGAAGAAGAGGAAGAGATACTTATCTTTCATCAAAGATTTCGATAAAGCATTTGCAACTCAAGTCTTTTCAACTCTGAGTATTTAATCAGATGCATCTCACTAATTAATCGCATCTAACGGTATTAATTTCAAAGTAGCTGCTTACGCTACCGTGTGGTTGGTTGGTTTCTTGCTTGCTTGCTTGCTTTGAGAATTTTCTTCTTTAAATTTTACTTCGTTGCACGTAATAATAAACTACGTTGAACTAATCAAAAGTGTTTTCATCGATTAAATTCTTCATCGACGAACAAAAGATTGAACTTTCTCTTTTTACATGTTTATCTCTCGTCAATTATCTAATATCTATTTACTGGTATATGTATTTTTTTATTTATTTACGTCACGAAGTATTTTCATGTATTTACAAAGATTATTATATAATTTTTTTTTGTATTTCGTTTTTTTCTTTTCTTTTTTTCTATTTTTAATTAACCATTTATGTTAACAATTCATTAACGTATTCCTGTTAAACGTGTTGTTATCGATGACGCATGTAAAACCAGTAGACTAAACATGCTTTACATATTTATTTTTATATTTGCGATAGTCAACAAACTCTAACAACGCAGCAACCGGTTTACACATTGTCGTTAGTTGTGAATTATTTTTTAAAAAAATATTATATAGACACAATGTGGTTTTATACTTAACTTAAAAGATAATATATATTTTACTCTACAAAGAAAAGAAAAAAAGAAGAATTATTATTTTTCTTTTTCTCTTTTAAAAATAAAAATAATTATTTCTACGTTCAGCTCAAAAGACTTTTCAACCCAAAAATCCCTCACGTAATAAATATCAATAATAATAATAATAATAATAATACACGAGTACAATATATCATAATTTATATCTTATCTAATCCCAAACAAATAAATAATTGTCAATTGAATTGTGTTCCAAGAAGAGAAAATATATGAAAATACATTATTTGTTTTTTACAGGTATGCATCATTCGCATACTTGCACAACAACAAATTTATATACGATATTGTCAGTAGAATATATTTAAAAGTTAACGGAGAAAAAAAATCAAGATTTTGTTCACGAGATGAAACAAGTTAATAAATAATAATAATAATAATCCGAGTTTTATAAGAAATTCTTATGAAAGCAGCCACTCCATGTGACCTTAACCTCGTGAACAGTATCTTTATCAAAAAGCGTAGAGTAGTCTCGTTGATGACAAAATTGGGTTGCCTTCTCGCGACTCTTGACCCTTTTTTTTTCTTTCTTTCTTTCTTTCTTTTTCTCTCTTTAGGATGAACAAGTATAATATAAACGCATGCGCGAGCATACAAGCAAACGAAGAACACACTTGTAGCAAGAAGGTGCAATGCAGCAGAAGAAGGTTCTCATAAGGAGAACGGAAAGCAAAGCGGAGCATCGTGTTTATGTAGGTAGGTAGGTTGCACGACTAAGTCTCTCTCTCTCTCTCTTTCTCGGAGAGAGAGAAAAAGAGAGAGAGAGAGAAAGAGAGAGATCTTCACGAACTCAAAGACAAATACCGGTATTTTGTAAGGGAGACAACAAGCTCCCTATTACTACTACTACTACTACTGTTGTACAGTATTTTATTGCTAAATAGATAAAGTAACTAACAAAACGTGATACAACTTATTTTTATCCACGTTTACATTTTCTTCTTCTTTTTTTTTGTTTGTTTACGTAACGATTGGTGATAGATCAAATTTGATTGAAACGTACTTACACCGTATATCTTTAAATATTATGTTAACTGTGTACAACGTATCATTTTTGTTGTTACCCAAAATAAMATAGATGATAACTTAATTAACTCATAAAAAAAAAAAAAAAAAAATAAAGAACTATATATATATTTTTATGAATACAAAATTGTATTACTACGTGTATTATATATTTATTAAAGAAATATTGGAAATATATATGTGAAAGATGATATAAAAAAAAAAAAACCAAATTGTATGAATTGTGTAAAATGAAATGACAAGTATAAAAGAGTGATTGTGTTGGTAAATCGTGAAGAGGTATATTGAACGAACAAGAGTGGTATTCGAGATGTTGAGGATGAGATGGTGTGTTGTACCAGGGCACGTTACGGAGACGGGGTTATGCACCCATTTAAGAGAACGACGAGAGCACGGTTAGCCTAGATCACAGATACACGTTCCTCCTATTCCTCCCACTCCTCTTCTCCTCCTCCTCCTCCTCCTTCTCTTTCTTTAGACGAGAATTATATCCACAGAAGATTCTAACCTTTTTCATTCCTTTCCTTTCCTTTCCTTTCTTTTCTTTATTTCTGTCTTTGTCTTTCATTTATGAGAACAGATAGAGAATCAAATTGTTCGGTTGGGATAGTGGTCACGGTAAAAATTATTCAACGTTTATATAGAAAGTACAAATTTTCTTTTTTAACAGGTCAAACTATGAATCCAATCTGTATCTGTGACCGAATAATCAAATGTCACGTGTATCACGATTGCAATAAATGAAATCATTTATGCAATCATTTAGATTAAACTTGGAAAGAATTTTCTATGTGTTATATTAAATGTAACTATACAGTAACGTTTAAAACAATGATAAGTGTTGTTTGATAAAAAATGGTTTATTGATTTAGAAATGTAAATTGTTTTGTTACTTATGTGTTAACAAAATTTATAATATAATCGTTCAAATATAAACCCAGCAGAAAGAATATTTATTAATATCATTGACACAATAAGAGGAAGGGTTTTGTCGTTTTAATGTATTACAAAATCTTACGAAAAATAATAAAAAAAAAAAAAGAAATAAAACAACGACGTAAGAGATGTGCATCATTTTTAATAAATCAAAAATTTCATTCCTTTTCGTTAAATTACATTACTTACACAAGTATCAAGATTATTTTAAATTATCAATGATTATTTTTATACGAACCACATGTGTGTGGTGTATAAAAAAAGAGAAAAAATAAAATAGCAAACATATACGTAAGTAAGTTTTTACGATTCTCGCATAGTTTGTTGCTTCCAGTGATGGAATGAATTACTCAGTCAAGTCAGAGTGATATCGTCGTTTGCGATTTAATGCGAGGAAAAGCGAGATAGTCTGAACGATTCCAAGGCGAACAACGAACGGACATGCCCTTGAAAAATGAACGCGTAATCTTTCTTCCTCGGTCGTTGTACTCTCAACAACAGAGAGTATGGGGACTCTTGTTTGCTGCTGCTACTGCTACTGTGTTGCTCCGTTTAATAATTATTTCTTTTTTTTTTTTCTTTTTTTTTCGATACGACAACAAAATATATAACAAGTTTGATACGATTATATTTAAATATTCAAATATATTCGCACACACATTTTTGTATTTTTCTTTTTATAATAACCACAACCTTATAAACAAATTATTATTATTATTATTAATCATGCATGAGAAATAATCGCAA
>NW_014569566.1:690781-692376 GCF_001313835.1 Polistes canadensis | reverse complement strand
GATATCAATCGCGTAGGTGGACCGTTATCGTAGTCACGTATATAACTAGTTAAGTTTATATTATTATATGTATGGTCTTGTATATATATATATATGTGTTATTTATTACACGTATGGTAGTAGTTTGTTCTTCACCTAATCCAACTGAATTAATCTAATCGAGAACGTTCTACTTTTTTGCATTTTATTCTTATGCATTGCATTTATGCGAATCTTTATTTGTTTGAATTTTCAAATTAAGAATTTGAATGATTCAACACACACGAAGTTTAATTATTATTAAAAATATTATTTTATATTCATATATTGTTATTATTATTATTATTATATTAAAACGATCAAATATCCAACTAATTGTCATTCGAATCGATTTCTTTATCATATTCCATGATTTATTAATTAGTGTAACTTTGAATATAATATATCTATTTTCATAATTGTCGAAGTTCAAATTATATATCGTCGAATACGCTTTATATGCATTTACAATTTATAGAAAATGACGTATTTAAAATTGTTGTATTATTAAAGATATTCATGAAACGATATATTTAAATTAAATAAAATTTCAAATAAACATAATTACCGTTAGCGAATTATCGTATTAAATCGAGTTATGACCAATAGTAACCTTTCCAATGTAAACGATATTACAAAATACAAGATATTTTGTTATTTTTATAAAAAGATTCTGAAAGATCGTAATTATTATAGTTAAACGTTGATATTTAAAATGAAAGTATGCGCACAATTACATTTCTTTTTTTTTTTTTTAGTAAAATATATACATTAATTATTTGTTACGTATAAAATCGATTATTATTTTCTTTTTCTTACGTCTTTTGTTGTTGTTTTTTGTTGTATAGAATATAATTATCATAATATTCTTTATAAGATATGGAGATATATTTTGTGTTTAAGAAGAATCGTTTCGTAATGAAATGAACAAGTAAATATGCAACAATCTCTCGTAGACGGTAAAAAGAAGGAGATGGCATTTAGGAACGTCTCGATTTATACATGGATACATGAATACATATATGCATGTACATCCACGTGTACATGTGCATACATTTGTAAATACCTGTGTTGCCAGGGTCGAGCTGAAAAATTCATTTGCCAGGTTACCTTCGCAACCATTCGTTCGTTCGTTCAAATCCGTTGGCTTGTAAAACGTCGACCTTAAAACACGAACGATACGCTTCTTTATTTTTTTATTATCTCTTCCGTTTGTCGATCGAGTAAAACACGATTTGTTCGGGGGGTAGAGGGGGAGGGGAGGAAAGAAAAAAAACTTTATTATCGATTTAACATACATCGATATTTTTTTTTGTTAAAGAACAAAATAAACCTCGATAAAGGAGAATCATTTAAAAATACTGTCATTGAAATTAAACGGGAAATTAAATTAAACAAAATGAAAAAGAAGAATAAGAACAATAGAAATAATTTAAATATCAAAATTAAATTCTGTAAATTAAACAAAATGAAGAAGAAGAAGAACAATAGAAATAATTTAAATATCAAAATTAAATTTTGTAAATTAAACAAAATGAAGAAGAAGAAGAACAATATAAATAATTTAAATATCAAAA